>NW_009634027.1:0-18735 GCF_000690535.1 Cariama cristata
TACAACAACCTGAAAGGAGGATGTAGTGAAGTGGGGGTCAATCTCTTCTCCCAGGCAACTTGTGACAGGACAAGAGGGCATCGTCTCAAACTGTGCCAGGGGAAATTCAGGCTAGAAATGAGGAGGCATTTCTTCACTGAAAGGGTCGTTAGGCATTGGAATGGGCTACCCAGTGAGGTGGTGGTGTCACCATCCTTGGAGGTGTTTACAAAAAGACTGGACATGGCACTCAGTGCCATGGTCTTGTTGATACGGTGGGGTTAGGACGAAGGTTGGACTCGATGTTCCCAGAAGTCTCTTCCAACCAAACCGATTCTGTGATTCTGTAGATTTGAGAACCAAACTTCCTTTTTGCTACCTTGTGCATTATCGCTAGCTTAAGAAATAACCCTGCAATCAGAATAGAATATTTTTTCGTTGTGGTGTATGAGCTAGATCAAAATCTCACTCTGCCAGGCCTTTGGGAACTGTGCAGCATTAGCAGGAGGGAAATATACTAAGCACAGAAAAGAGACATGATACAATTTAAAACACATAAAGGAAACATTAAGTACCATTTTATAAGTAGTTTTCCTGACTGTGCCTTTAATACTTGTGTCATAGTTTATTCATCTATAAAATATTAATAGCAAAGAATCCGAAGAGACTTAAGTAATTTATTATTTGTAGACCACTCGAACACACCCCACTGAATAATAGCATATGTGCAAACTGGTGGTTTAGCTCTCATTTGGAGAGCCTGACATTCAAAGTTATTGTAAAATTTGCCTTCCTTGGCAAAAAGTGACAACACTTGAATTACATGAGGCTGAATTTCAGCTGTCAGAGGCTAACATGAACCTTTGCTGCTAGCCCTAGAAGTCATGTAATATATAAGTGCATTACTGTGATTGGCACTGAAAATAAACTGTCACTCTTTATACAATTCCTTTCACCCTCCTCCTTTGCAACAAGTATAGAAGCAGTAAGCAAAGACTTGATCGCATACCTCTCCAAAGCTAAAAAGTTTAACTTAACACTACATGCCCACACCTCAACTGATTACAACCGACTCCATAATAAATATTACTGTTCCTTCTCATGAGCCAGAGGTGCTACTATAGATGTTGCTTAAGGTGTCCGAGTTAAGCAGGGTAAGCTTAAGCAGTTTAACAGTGTCTTTGCGAGTCCACTCAGGATGCAGGAACTGTGGCGTGAGCAGCTCAGCAAGCAGGTACTGAGGTAAAACGACCCCTCTCTTAAGGATAATAATCTCTTTTGCTGGTACGTCAGGAGCTGAAAGGGGACATATGAACAAGCCTTGTTCTGTAATGCCCTTCTGCCAGGCAATCTCTGCTACTGGCTGGCATGTAGGGTAAGGTGAATTCTATTTCCTACCCATTTGCTCACGGAGCGAACAAGCCCTGCAATATTTACTCTCCCCTTTATACTATACCAATTATGTCTGAGGGCTTTGAGGCCAACAGCATAGACTTACATCTCTGGGTTACCACATTTGAAGACTCCATAATCTGACCTTTCCTGACCAGTCAGGTACTGGTATTCCAGACCTTGCAATATACAAATTATTTTAAACACAATGGATTCATTTAAGGTTTTTACAGCTTACTTTTTATTGTTTATAAAATGACTGATACATGATAGTTATAGCTTAAGAAGGAAAGAACTAGTAGACGGATATTTGTACTTTAGTATAGCATCTACAAACAACATTAATTATCCTCTATTATCATCATCATTAATCTGTCAGGACCTGCTTCTACCAGTTAATTCCTTTGACATTCCCCAATCTGCACCTTGTTACTATATGATGTTTCATGTTTGTAAGGACAGGAGACTTTGGCTGCTTGGATCTGGCAGCAACTAATTTCCATTTGGGCTTTGTTAAAATGACAGCAAGCATCATTGAGACCAAATGTAAAAGCCAGACCGGAGGAGGTTATAAAAAATTCAAGTGGCAAGCATTTCTCCTTTTATCTGACAGTTACTATTAAAAGGCCGTATGTCATTCTGTAACACACAAAATTTAAACACAAGAGACAGAGGTAGAGTTCCACATTATGAACACCTACAGATGGTCTACTTCCTACAGACGGGACAGAACTAAACTGAAGCTCTAACTGAACGGTTTCTCTATGAGCAGCCAAAGACATCACACATCCCCTCACTGTTGGATGCAATGCCTCAAAGGCAGCACCTCTGGCCAGGATACCCAATGCTGAGCTGGTGCTGTTGTCAAATTACTTTAAATCCATCCCAGAAGTAGCACCTACACCCCTGTAAGCATGCCCAGCTACAGGAGCTGGAGCAGGAAATACGCCTCCATAACTAAATCCTAGGATACTTTGAGGACTCATTCACTACCTGCAACTAAATTTGTATGTATATCTAACCTTAAAATTGGATAAGAAAGGCACACGAAATGTTTCTATTAAGAAACACTACATTTCAATAAAATCAAAGATATTTCTAAATAACTGAGAGGAAAAAAAGAACCTCAAAACATTTTCATCACAACTTAAGGCAGGCCTTACTTTGCACACCTTTGGGTTCAACACTAAGGCTAAAGACTTCTCTTGCAGAAATTTCATTCTCAGAAATTAACAAAGGGCATTAATCATTCGTAAAAATGCACCACAGTCTTAGATGTACTCACTTCCTTTATCCACAGCAATTTAGGAGGCTGCATTTCCACAGACATCACTCCCCCTACATGGCTCAGTACCCTGTGTTCCGTGGCATTGATGCGCTCAACTTGGCTGACTGCACGATGGTCCATCCACATAATAACATTCCTATAGTTTTGTCCTTGGAGGAGGGGAAAAAAAAAAAAGATGTTATTTTAAGGTCTGGTTTAACCCTACCTCAGCACTGTAAGTTACTAGACTCTAAGCTGCTTCACATTTTCACTTCTACATAGCAAATTCAAATTATATTTGCGTTCATAATCCACGGCAGATATCTAAAGATAAAATTCTAGCCCTCTGAGTCAACTTTAAGATATGCTGAGCACTGAGAATGCTGACTGAAACCTATCAGGCTTGTGAGCAGCCAAGAACTTTGAAGTGCCATGCTTTCGTAGACTATATTTCATTCAAAGATCCCAAACTTTTTGACAAAGTACCTATATTTAGTTAAAAATACAAAGAAGTATTTTGGTGACTAAGAACTAAAAATGTGACAAAATCTAAGCAATTACGTTACAAACTGAAATTACCTACCTAGCCGACTAGCTGAGTTAGTTACAGGGATTCTCTTTCCTCTTCTATTGTTAAGAGAAGATCTACCCTAATTCCTTTCAGAAATACAGTTTCAGGGGGCTAATTTGCTGAAATGCCCTTATTTTGGATGTGAAAAGAAAAAGCATTCAGCAAGTCTGCATAACCCACAAGAACAAGAAGCAAAGAACATTTTATCAAAATTAACCTACAGAGGACCTGCTAGACAGGTGGAACAGTAATCCAGATGACACTTCAGATTCCTCTCTTGCTACGTACACCGCACACTCAACTTCCTGACACAGCCACTCATGCATAATCTTGAAAACATTCTCCAAGACAAGGCAGAACTATGAGGCACACCAATATTTCTAACAGGGATTGAAACACAACTTAGAACTGCGAGACTGCCTGAAACCACCCCATCGCATGCCCATACCAGCGTGACAGTGTTCAGTGCATTCTTGTCTTTTTATTTAACAACACTGTGTAAACTCAAAGTTCTTGGCGATATCAGAGAATAAAAAAAGAGAACTAAATTTGACTCAATAGACCAAAATAGCCCCAGACATCATTAGGCACTGAACAGATTGCAAGAGACTCTCAAACCGAAAAATAATCTCATCTAAATTTAGTGAAGGACATTTTGGGGGCAAAGCTGGTTTTTTGAGAAGGATAGGAGAAGATGACAAATACAATTCAGAATAGAAAGGGAACACACACAGAATTGTGATTATGGCTGTGTAACTACCGATTTAGACACACATAATCTTAAATGGGATTCACTGAAAAAAAGCGCATCACGGACTTTTCTTGAGTCTTCTGAATCATCTACTCAAAAACTAAATAAAAAAAATTAAAATTTCTAGAAAAAGGTCATAGACTGTTTCCAAAGTTTCGCACTGTCCTAGACAAAGACAGAACACCAGTGTAATAAAATACACAAGCTGAATCTCTTGCCTGCAGCTCCATGACAGAGCGAGCAGTTAGTCTACACTAACACTAACATTTTTAGCATTCCTTTAGCCAGTGTGGATGGGCATTTATACACACTATAAAAGCCGTGATTAGTAAAGTCCGAAGGAGGAGAAAACATGCAGAAAAGAAAAATGAGCACAGATTTCTCTAAGAAGCAGTCTCTGAGCCAAGATGAATGAATATGGTCTTCGGATGCCAAACATTTAGCCAAACAGTAAGTAACTCTCATCTCAACTTTAATTTTGCAGTAGAATTAAAATAGTAAAGCCAGGAAAAAAATCTTCTTGTGAAAAAGTTTTTCTGTCATCTATATCTCCGAGAGTCAGCTCCATAACTTGGCATTTGGATGAAACTGTAAGTTCGCTCACATGAGTGGCAAAACATGCACAGTAACACTGATTTTTGTGCTGGAGTCCTACCTTCACAGTTGACTGCCAAAGGTTGGAACTGTTTATCCACAACAACAAGGGAACATGTAGCATCAAAACCAACCCCTCGAACCTGGCTAGCATCTATTCCACAGACAACTTTCTGCAAATATACAAAATACACATGAATACAAATATATCTATATATATGCCAGTACGATGCGAACTAATGAGTACAGAAAATTAGTTACAAATTAGAAATGCAAGCTCAAACTCTGAAGTTTTTGATGTCAGTATTCTTTAACACCTCTAATCAAAACTACACCAAATTACCAAAAATTCTTTGGTTTTTACAACTGAATTCAAAGGTCCATGAAAAGCTCTTTGGCAGCTTTTTAATCTTACTAGCCACAGTCCTGGATAAAAGCAGGAAGCACAAAAATATCATCAGAAAATAAAGGTAGCAGAAAACTAGCAATGTTAATTTTCTCTCTTTTCTAAAAGCTTGGAGTTGAGCTGCATGTGAAACATGGACACAGGATTAGGGCCAAGTGTTTCCATCAGTTACTTCACTCAGTTCCCATCTGTGGAAGTAACGATCTTCTAGAATTGTTTTGGTAATATTGGGCCACAGCTTCTTGTCTTGCAATAGTGAAGGATCCCAAAAATAAAGTTGATCAAAACCTGCAGCAGTGATAATACCTCTGCAATGCACATCTTTTCAAAAGCTCTGCTACCAAGAGTTTGGATAGAATACTTTTTGGAAGATTTTCAAAAAAAATCACGACCCCAAAAGGTCTGAACTTCACGGCTTCCAGCAGCACTGGAAAAAAACCCACAACACCCACATGGATTAAGTGCCAAGCGAGGTTGCAAGACACCTAAAATGTAACGCAGCAATAAATTGCCACTTCTCAGCAACAATAAAGATATCATTATTTTAATTAGTACTGTAACGAAAGACTTTCACTAGACTTGCTCAGTGCCAGTCTCTTACCATCTCTGTAAAGCTACAGTTTCAGAGACCATACTTTATTACTTACATATAAGAGATCGTATTTAAAGAGGACCAGAGCAAGAACGAAGCAATTCATAAAGAGAAAACTCAAATAAGCAGAATAAAAGACTTGCTCTGCTTTAACGTCAAGTTGTTCTCCCTTATTACTCCTGCTACTCCCCTCTTTTCTTTCCTTCCCCCTCACCTCGTCTCCATCTCAGGGCATTTCTGCAGAGCCAAGCTCATTAATGTTTGAAAAGGCTGATCAATAACAAGAGAATGGGTGAACTGTCCATCTGCAAATTACCAAGCACATCATGAATATTTAAAAAGCCAACCTTAGAACATGGGGCAGGCTGGAGCTTTATTAAGAACGATGAAATGGCCTATATGTACACTGCCAAGCAAGGTCACTAATTTACTACCAGCATGTACAGGCAGATCCTTGGATCACAGGGTACAAATTTAGGGTATAAGGTTTATTTCAATCTGGTTTTATGCTTGATCCTACTCACAAACGCATAGAATTTATTTTGGTCTTACAATACTGGATCCTCTTGTAATGAGGATCACAGGTAACAGACATTATGTTAGGCATCATCCACAAACCAGATTACAACTTCTCTGCAATAAATGCTCCTTCATGACTCCAGTGCAGCACAATGCACATCTTTAAATATATGCATTACCAGGTTCTGAGCAACCTTGATTCCTCAAAGAACTGTCTCGCGGCTAGAATATACACCAGCGAAACAAAACCCACAGATCTGAATCCTGAAGGTAGAAGATAAGTCCTCCCCCTGAGCTAACAGCACAAAGGAAGGCCTTTCATTCTATTTTCAGTTGTAGCACAAGCTTCTTTCACTCTGGCCTCCAGCTCCTCACCTATGTAACAGACATTGTGAGGCTACATCACCCATATCCTCAATGTGCCTTTAATGCACAAGGGGGGTTACAAGTTATCCAGTAACATAGCATGCACAGAACTCTATGTTAAAAGCCAGTGACTGGAAGAGCTTAAACTCTGAAAACTTGAAGAGCTACCTGCAACACAGATTTCCCTCATTTTCTTTTTCTTCGCATACCTTTGTGACTGAGCAACAAGCAGCCCATATGTCTGCAGAGGATTGCTCGTAGTGGTCTGGTTGGGGCTCCCAAACTTGGATTGGCTGATCTGCATGTGCCACTACTGTCCCAAAGCCGTCTACCAAAGCTGCACGAACACTTGCTGACCCAACATCGATTCCAATGTAGTATTTAACTGGAGTCTGCTTCTTACTCTGCATTTTTAATAAAACCTGTTGGGGAAAAATAAAGAAAGGGGTTAAAAACAGTTAAAATGACAGATGATGGAAAACTGCGCTGAACAGGACAGGAAAGATGCTGCACAGGCACTTTGCTCGGTAAGTCTTTTTCTTCAGCAAGTCTTCACTTGGCATTTTTTTTCATTAATTTGAGTTTTTAAGTCTTGCACTAGCTGTACCGTTTTTCTTCAAATGTTTGTATGTAAGTTGCATGGCACAAAAGCTCCTGAAAAGCAAATCGTAAATTTGCATGTAAGAACATGCATGCTATGATAAAGTTCATGCACTCATACAATCAAGGAAATAAGCGGTGGTCACACAGTATCACGTCTACATAAAGGGAAAAAGAGGGAAGGAGATAGGAAGGGAAGGAAAGGGTACGGATCCAAACCCAGCAGCAATCAGGAGCTGGTGCTTGACACAGAAGGGAAATTTCAACCCAGAAACTCCTGGGTTTTCCTGAATTCTGGCAGATGGGGAAGCTGCTGATGCCTGGTAAGTTGGATTCACCCCTGGACAAGACAGCAAGAACCACCACAGGTATGTCGTTGCCTCAATGCAAACAAAATATACTCCTGAAGCAGTGAAAGGGTGGTGCGCCTGGCTCCACCGAACCCTGACCTGAAGAGGAAGGAGGAGCCAAGAGCTGCTGCCTCCCATAGAGCCAACCAGCTAACGAGTGGCATATTACTGCTGAATGAGACCGGGAGTCAGGCTGAATTTCTGCTGAATCTGAAAACAGTTTCCCCTCCCCCAAAAAGTGGTGTGATGCTGATAATTAAAATAACTCAGTGACAATCTGGTACATATTACCCAATCTTGAGCTCTCCAAAGAGAGGGAGAAAAAAAAAAAACAAAACAAACCACCACCTGAAAAACTAACTGGTTAGGTTTTTAAGAGCTATCCACCACCAATCCACACAATTTTAAAGATTCAGAAAATAATTTCCTGAAATTGTGTTATGAGAGCATCCCAGGAAATGTGTACCTACTCTCTGACAACCTATAAGAACAACGTGAGGTTAAGTTAATTGATTTAATTATTCACAATGAGTTGCTTATTTCACTGTATTATGTTTAACTATTTGACATTTAATACAGTGACAAATGCACTGTACTTAATTTCTCACAGTTTGTCCTTAATTAATAGTTAACACTTACATTTTAATGAAGCTGGGAGAATGCTAAGGAAGAGCCGATACAAAGTTTTGAAATGTCAGACAAGTACCAAGTTTAGTGCTTGTATGAATCTATTGAGCCTCTGAAACACACAAAACTCAGCTGACACATAGTTTCTGATTCCCAGAAAATGAATGGATCAATTATAATTTGATGAATACACAGTATTTACAGATCATAAAAATGGCTCTACTTAAAAACAGCCCCTCTCTCCCAAAAAAGTGACCTGGATTACTTCTGTGTATGGAAGACAGGTTGGTCAGAGAGAGGGGCATAAGCAAAGGGGGAAAGATTTGGAAAGTACTGCTTAGTAGAACAATACAATTATTCACATTTCAAATTAATTTTTTTTTTTTTTAAATAACTAGAGTTTAGCAGCAAAATATACCAAAAGCCTGACAGAAAAAGCAGTGGAAGAGAAAATGGTGAAAGTCCTCTATCTTCAGACAAGAATAGCTGATCATATAGCCACATCAATCGTACTCAACTTCGGAAGCAATGTTTTTTACTTGCTTTATTTCTATAAGACCGAAAACCAAGCCTTCCCCCCCGCCCCGCCCCTAAACATCTTGAGTACAGGTCAAGATCTATCCTTGGGTGTCAGTTTGAACATAGCATTGGCACAATGTAAGTGGCTGTTCACATCTATGGGTGGCTTGTAAGCACTGCTGTTGATGGCTATTACAAATTTATAATCACTGAGGGTTAGAGGTAGCAGGTGAAATAAAGAAGAAAAAAACAGTCCTTTATCTCAGAAAACTCAAAGTATCATTCCAGATAATAATTAAGCAATGTAAGAGGTGAATTAGGACAAAGTTTCATTTCCACTTAAAACAGCATAAGCCAACACCTTGGCTAAAGAAACCTACCCAGCTTCCCCTCATCCTACCGCTTAAATGGTTCACGGAAACGTGCGTAGTCTGTGGAGATCTGTTATCACAACCTGTCCCATACGATCATTTTGTACTGCCCAAATCTGTCATCTCGTGCTTGGACTACCACTGCGGGGGTCCAGGGACCATTTTCTTGTTCTTCGCTTGGATGGCATTAGCATGAGGGAGATCTGTCCATCCCTTAAAGCTCCTAAGAAGCCCTGTACAAACCAAAGCAGTTATCACACTGTATTCTGCATGCAGCATGGCAGGGTCACTAGAGGAAGCTGTACAGATCGTTAGTTTCTAACAATGTCAGAAACTAAGAAAAAATCAAAGCTAGAGAGCATATAGCGGTACTGACGGAATACGAAGTACTCTCAGCATACCGATTCCGCCTAGCAGATTAGGTGCAATATACACTGATCTTGTTAAGCAAGGTCATCTGTTCAAGCGATGAGCAATCAGCTAAAAATAATGGCGTGCCATGAGTCTAACACCTAGGAATATTGGCAAGAAAGCTTGCTTTATTTTCTTGGCCCTGGCTCTATGACCTGGTCAGACTAACAAAAGCTAATGCTTCTGTCAGAGAGAGGACAATTCTCCTGATATCAGTGATTAATACTGCATCTGTCAGCTGGGGATACTTACAGCACTCTGCATCTTCCTCTTAGCCCTTGGCTGTAAAAGCAGTTTTAAGACATTCTTTTCAACAGATGATGTTCACTTTTTAATTTTGCACTCCATCTCCTCAAAGCTTAAAAGGCTGGCTGCAGATGCTGCTAGCTACTTGCAAGAAATTTTACTATAAAGAAATTGCATAAGACCGTTCCTGATACTATCTCACGAATTTCCCTGTTTTTCCCTATTTCGGCACTGCCTTTAGCTGCTGACTCATAAAAAGACGAGAATAAACCACAAGCTGCAAAGTAGATTTTTTTTTTTTAAAAAAACATAGGGAAATCTTTCTTACTTGCTTTTCACAAAATACAAATAGCAAAAGGAGTATTTTACATCCTGCCTCCTTCTCACACATACACAATATTACTCTAAGTTTTTAGTTCTCTTCCTTGTATGGCAGCCTTGATTTTAGCTCATTAACGTGTTTTTGCTACTTAGAGAACAAGCTTAACAGATGTTAGAGAATTAAGCTCATAGTACCTCCTACTCAGCACTTAAAATTATGGCTTTGCACTGGATTCTTCTCACAAACATTTGAAACCTGGAACCCAATCAGCCCATGTAATGTTTACTTTCCTTTTTTCCTTACTAAGCAACCAGGACGTGCATGTGTGAGCGGCTGCGCAGGAAGCAGAGCCTGTTTATATGCTCAAGCAGTACGTATCAGTCTATGCACATCCACTATTCTATTTCTGTAAATCAGCGGACATAAGAAAGAGTTAAGGGACAAAGTCCAAAATCAGGAACCACCAACCTATTTTAACTGGTCTTTCTCTGAGTAAAGCTCACATAGATTTACAAAGCAATACTTCAGTATCTTACGAAACACGGCTAAAAGTAAACATTAATCCATTTTTCAAGCACAGCAAGCACCAAGTTACCGAGGCTGTTCAAAGTATGGCATCTCTGCAATAGGATCTGATCTGCTTGCAAAAACATAATTTGATGCCAAGGGTTTTTCTGGAATACCAATCACTTGGTATGCTACCTACTTGTCGACTGGATCCACAAAACGCACCGTCATCTCTAGGTTGTAAGTGTCACCAATTAGGGACTCTGCCTAAAGGTATTTCTTGAGAACCTAAGAACTCAGCAGTGAGGTTGGTGGAAAATACTTAGCCAAAGTACTTTAATAAGAATTTAAAGAGGAATGATATCATTCAGTTTTGTTTACAGAAGATTCCTTTGGTACAAGAGTAACCTGCAAATCAGAAATGAAGAAACTCTTTAATGGAGTTCAAAGCGAGAAGAAGGTCCCAGCACGAACTTCTTGCTTTGGAATCTGGACACCAACGTTCATTGCCATGTGCAAAGAAAACTTTGCTTTGGATCTTGTATCTACTGGATTCTTAAGATAAAGCTTCTGCAGCCAATACAATCATGAGGAAAACAGCAAACCAGAAAAACGATTGAAATGAAAAGTCCTAAAGATCCCGTCAGACACATCAATTCCTCAAACGCAATATTCCTAACAAGACAGTAAAATATTTGATGTGTGGATGATGCATGTTTATGGACTCCTCAAGTGGTGGAAAGCAGTGGTGACAATACTACTACCTTCTACATCCCTGAAGTAACTAACTCAGGAAGCCTGGCTTCTCGCAGCCAAGAAAAAAACTTCAATACAGCTTTGCCTGTCCATTGCAGAATGAGGGCCTCACATTTACAACTTATTATTTAAATTTGCAAACCGAAAGAGAGGGAGACAGAAAAAAAAAAAAATTTAAAAGACATGTCCAGCTTGGCCATGTTAGTCCATGACTATAACTGCTAAGACAGGACAAGAAGCCAAAATTCCCTCCAAGCGCTAAAACAGTAAAGGCCTCTTTCTTTGCAAATCACAGCAGGGACAGAATGAGTTTTCAAACAAGCATTTATGATCAAAGGGCTGCAGCATATGATAAATATTTATATGGCCCATTAAATAATAGTCTGTATAAATATTATTCAAAATGTGCGTGCTGGAAACCACAGACTTCCCAGTTTACCCTTAAACAAATGTGCTAGTTTTCCCACATAGGCAATGGGAAAAAAAAGGAGGGGTAAAACTGTCATTTGCAAAAATATTTCCTTAAAAAAAAGAATATCCTTAACACCGTTGACTTCAATTTAAAAGGAATGACTACGTAACCAGATGATTGTTTCATTACAACTAACTACTAAACTCAGACTGTCCTACCTTATTTCACAGTTATCAAATTGCCAGGACGTACCTTTCTGTTAAAGCTACAGTACAGGAAGGCTGCACGCTCACATGCACACAGGCCGAAGCTCAGCAGAAGTATTTAGCAGCGGTAAGTATAGATTTTGTGGTACCGTGTGCTTAAATACAAGGAATTATGAAGGACTGGCACGTCTGTTTTAAACTTTGATCTTTGGAACGCTGCAGGCTGCCCAGACCCAGCGACCATGGATAAACAGTATGTTTTTAGTACTGCAGCTGTGCTTTTCTACGGATTACTGAGAAAAAGATTAACAGGCTGAAATTAGGCTTCATAATCTTAGTGTTAAAAGATCTAAATATGTTAAATAAAAGCTGCTTTTCAATTGTAGAAAGGAGATAAAATGAAAGAAGCTTTTTTGGACATACTGGAAATTCAGAACTTTGTTGGCTTTCTAGGGTTACAGTAAACTAACAAAAATGGTGGTGCCAGGGTGGCAATCTCTCCTTGAAGACAGCAAACTCCCTTTCCTCTTCCAGGTTCTTTAATTCCTGTTTGGATGTGAAGAGACAAAGAAGGCACATGTCTGTGTGGGAGAGTGGGAGCAGATGGGGAATTCTAATGCTGCGTTGAAGGGCAGTACTAATATAGAATAAAAGCCTTAAATGCCCAAGGGACTATGCTATAACCATAAACAAGCATTCATTTTTGAGCTACCAGACAGCAAACAAAACAAAAACAAGGAATAAAAGCACACCTCATCTCCCCTTTTTCCTTCCCAAAACAGAAACACGTACATGCAGGAGATGTCTGTCTTAGGAATGCGAAGACTGTGTTAACAATAACAAAACTGGAATAAATAAAAACCAAGCTGGAGAAAATATGCTTCTTCACTAAAAACCAAACACTTCTAGATTATTTCATCCATTCTCTGGTGAACCCTGGGGAGCTTTCTCACATCTTAGAACAAGGACAAACAGCTTCACATAGTGGAAGAGACCTCCTTTTAGTAGTAGAATCAGACCCCAACTCCCAGACCCATAATACCTAGATTGTTCCACCAGAATCTTCCTAATTGCCCCTCCAACACTGTACCGTAGTCTCAATAAATCCCACCACAAGACTGAAAATATTCTAGTATCTCCTTTTCTCTCCATAAATAATTCACTATGTACTAATCTTCTGTAATGTCTCTCCATATCATTTTTTTTTTCCCCCTCGCTCAGTGTCCAAGACAAAGCCATTACTTCATCGCTGCCTTCTGCCCTTTAATTCCATCTTTTGTATTTTAAATACTTTCAGGCCAAACTACTTCCATCTGCTCTGATATAAAGCAAGACATACCCTGGTTTATCCTGGTGTAACTAATTAGCGGAGAAATGAAAATTACTAAGTAAATTATTCTAAGAAATGAGATCCCAAATTTATTTATTTTCAGCTTCTGCTGCCTACATAGATATCTCACTCATGAACGGCAGAAAGATGTCAGCATGACCAGTGTCAACAAATATCAAGCTCTTCAACGTAACAGAGACGTTTTTCTCTATAATCTGCTCTAGAAGAGGTTTGTACTAAAACAAGAGCTATGCTCTCCTTCCAGTTCCTCTCGGGAACTCACACTGGCAGATACAGCCCACAGTACCGTTGATCAAATAAGAGCAACGGCATTCTGGACCCTGATTAAAGAGAAAAGCATGGCTGCACTGGGTCAGATGAAAGGTCCAATTAGTACAGCATCCTGCCACAAACAGCAGAAGCCATAAGAAAAGCATATGCCTGCCCTTTTCATCCAGCAACACTTCCCCAAGACACCTTCTTCCTCCTGCTATCTATAGTGGAGGCACTTCCTGAGCCAGAAATATTATCTTTAGGATTAGCAGACCTTGAAGGCTTTTTCCTCTCCAAATTTGCTTGTGCTCTATTTGAATCCAGGGAAACTTTTGTAACTGCAAACTACTGTGGTAACGACCTATACAGTTCTGTGTAACAATACAAGAAAAAGTACCTTCGTTTGTTCTGAGCGTGCCACCTGCTAGTTCGGTCTGATATGCCCGAATTCCTGAGCTAGAGGAGACATTAAGCAATTGCCCTGTATTTACCTTCCCCATGCAGTCATGATTACATCGCATTCTGAACCGTCCCCAGAAGGCTCACCGCAGCTATCTACAGACCATGGGTGATGAGCTGAACTCACAATCTTAACACGATCAGGTAAGTCAAAAAGCATTTTTCTGGTCTCTGACTGTTCACGGATGTGGCAATAATAAGTACCATAACACAGTGCAGTACTAGTAAGCAGCAAATAATGATCCGCTTTGGGCAAGCAGAGGTATTGCCCAGAGATGCTCACAGTAGAAAAGTAAAGTGTTGGTGTCAACTGAGAGGTGCTGCAGAGGTGGCCATGGAAGGCCTGGGATTTCAAACTTCAGGCAGTTCCCAAAACACCGGCCCTCAAAGTGTGTCTGAACAGAGGAACTCAGGAGCTCCTCCCAGCTCTATGCTTGGAGAAGACTCAAGGCTACTGCTCACCCTGGTTTTCTTTGGAAGGAAGATCAAGGCACCCACGGGGTTGTTGCATGCCCTGATAGGCTCTGCGTTGCAGAGAGCACAAGACTAATGCCGCAGCATGCCTCGCAAAGCAGCTGGGCTGCCCGGTCAGAGACAGTCTGTGAGACCAAAGACAGACCAGCTCTCTCACTCTAAGATTATCAACGTGATAGCGGTAAACTGGGCTGCCCCATTCGTTCCCCTGCCTGTAACTATGCTGCACAAAAGAAACAAGTTCAGCTCTCCCTGCTCCACTGCTCGTCTAACACGAGGAACAGCAGGAAACAGCTGCGGAGAGGAGCTCTCAGGAAAAAGGCTGAGCAAAGAGCCACAAGAACACACAAAATCAGATGAGAAGGCACATGCTACTGGGGAAACCCAACAGCTCCAATTCCCTCTAGGGCTCTCTTGGCCCTGCTTGGACTGGGCCATCACTTCAAAAGCAGGGTCTGATCCTGCATCCATTTAAACTCAGTGGCAAAACTCCCAGCCATATTAGTAGTTCAGGATTAAACTCTTGACACTTGTGAACATCACAGGTGCACTCACATGCCTGCAGGATTTTGAATGCTTGCCATAACCTACAATTTGTCAAACAGAGGAAACGTTGATCAGTTTATGCCAAGACACAGTTCTCACGCAGGAAGACCCAAGGAATTAAGAGGGTATACAGCAGCACCCTTTCTTCTCCACACCCTGAAAACAGCAATTGCACAATTTGTGCACACCAACCTCTTTAGATCCATTCCCTCCTCTGACACTTCAGCTGCATGCATCCCTAAAGGCTGTGCTAATGATCTGGCAGATAGACACATCCCAAATGACACTGCAGAATGCTTGAAGCTCTGAAAGAAGACACGATCTTGTTTACATTGACTGTGAGGGAGGAAAAAAATGCCATCTGATTATTAGATAAATTCTAGCTGTAACAGCTTCTCGACTAGTTGAAAAGAGGTAACAGGGTCCTAAATGACTGATGGATCCAAGTGGTAGGATCCATCAGTTTATTAATCTAATGCTAAGGAAGATCTTTTTCATCCCTATGTCTTTACCACTTTAACCTACCCATGCAGGACAGAAAGAACAATCTCTGTTCGTTGCCTGTGAAAGTGAGGCAGATTCCTGTACTGTGACTTATGAATTTTTTCATTCTCTGCTATGTTATAATGGAAATGGAGAACCAAATAAAAAAAAACCCAATCAAGAAAACAGACACACAAAAAGAAGCATTCAGTAAACACATTCCTAGCAGAATATCAAAAAGAGCTGTTTAAATTATGAAATATAACTTGAACAAGAATGCAATTCAAAATGCACAATCACAGTTCAGGTAACCATACACACACTAGCTTTAAACTGCGTTCCTGGAGCAAACCAGCCTCGGCACCATGAGCTTCAGTGCAGGGTACGCACAGTTACCTGGAATCCTGGGTAAATAAAGCCATTATGCTACTGTGGATACCAAATTAGCCAACTTAGGTTAATGCTGATACTCTAATCACATCTGCAGATTCCAGCGCTACATCAAGGTTGAATTTGGCACTAGCTGTGTGATTACGCATCAGCCGATCAGTATAAAAATAATTTGTTCTGAGTTCACAGTTTTATGAAATGACAAAACATCAAAATTAGCATTCTGGCTGAAATCCACTGCATTTCCCATCAAGGCTTACACATTTAAGCAACATGTGAACCAACTGTCTATAATTACTCCTGGCAGATACTGGAACACTTAGGCCAATAGTAGATGCAACAGTGAAATCAATTTTTAAAGATAGGCTGTAAACCACTTCTTTCAAGATGCTCAGCCCAGAAGCAAACATGTGTCTATAAGCCAAATCCACAGTTTACTACACAGTATTTGCTCACTCTTGCATAGTAAGAGCATGAGAAGAATGACAGCCCTAAGTAATCTGTAATTTTAAAATTAAACATTTATTTGGGCTGCAATTCCAAAGACACTAGCCCTGAAGTTCCTGTCACAACTACTTAAGAGGAAGTGAGGTTGCACATTAGCTTAGGCTAAAAAATCCCACTAATTCTGCACAAAAATCAGATATCTAGATAGACCATGTATGTGTAACATGTCTACATCCCCTTCTTTTTTACAGTGAAACAAGAATCACATCTGTTCATCTGAAGCCAGTGAATTCTCTTCCTTCTCCCTACATACACAGCTGGGAGGGTTGGTTTGTTTGTTTTGTTTTCAACAATGCAAAATCTGCCTTCTTAATGAACCTATCAGTCTCATAATTTCAAACTCCCACAAAGGCAAGCCTGAAAGGGTATCAGGCCAACACCTCTCTGTAAGTTCCCTTCAATGACTTCCTCAGAACATCTTAGAAGCCAAGAGCTTGTAAGCTTGCTTGCCTCAAACAGCTGAAGGTCACAAATTTTCAAACTTTATTTTAGGCACAGCCTGAGTACTTTCCCTTTCACACATGGAAATGCAGAGGGGAAACTGAAGGCAGCTCAAGACACCAATCAGAAGGTATTAACAAGAGCCAAAAAACCAGACAACACTGATCAGAGATTCCCCTTCAAAAAGTAAGCTCAGAAACACATTTCTACCATTTCTACCACATTACTGTCAACTTTGCACGTCAGGCAGTGTGATATTCCAGTGGCAGGTACCAGGAAAAATTTCAACGCGGGTCATTAGAAAAGCCCAAGATACAAAACAGAAACACCCATGAGAGCTATTCTGATCCTCTCCTATAAACCTACTAGTTCTCAGGAAACAGATTGACCTCTAACAGAATCAAAAGAAGGCTTAAAGGAAGAATAGCGTATGGAAAGAGAGAATATAGACTTATTAAGGAAGTACAAGAAACAAAATGGATAAAAGCCCTTATTTGGGAAGAGGAGGAATTTTTCAAAAGAACCAACATTTTAAAATAATTTAGCTGAGGACTGCTAGAAACACAGGACAGAGTAACAAAAGAGGCTAAGAATACACATAAAACCTTCCCCGCGTAGTACTAGTTTATTTAGTCTCTCCTGACACTATAAATTTATTTCTGCCCTGAATCTTACAGCTGGGAACAGCTGTCCCTACAAGAACCCAATTCCCCCCATTTTCTTCTTTCATCCTCCTATCCCAGGCACCCTTCCCAAGACAAAAAAAAAAGCTACCTTTTTTTTTTTTCTTTACCACATGCCAGTACATATTCCTGAAGGAAAGGGGGCCATTAACATTTAAAGACACTTCAAAATTTCAATACATTTTTGTACTATGTTTAAGTACATTTAGAAAAAAGTTAATTTCAATAAATTAAGCGAATGGTCTTTGAGGATGAGGGAATACAGGAGGATGAAAAACGAGACCACCTTCACAGTAACGCGTCTGTTTATTACTAAGAACCTCAGAGATGAGAGAGCCCTCTCCTCTCCTTCCCTGAAATTTGTTTCTTAAGTGTTCTCCAGAGAAGAGGCACTGATGCTAGATTTATTAAACTAGCTAACAAGTCCCAGGCACCTCAGTAGAGAAAGAATTTGCAAGGTCACCAGTTCCTAAGCGGTGCAGTCTGCGTTACTAGCAAGCAACACGGCCATTACGGGGAGGTCTGGAGCCAAGCACAAGTAAACTCCACCAGGTTACTGGGGTGGGCTCCATGCCAGCCCACAAGCTTTATGAGAATGCAGCAGCAACATGCCATGCCATGGAGACAGTGCTCCAAAGGTCGAGAAAGTGGAGCTGCAAGAGGAGGAAGGAGGAAGCGGTGGAAGCAAGCAGTAAGAGGACACCAATGCCAGCAATACCTGTGCCAGAGATACAAGACTGGAAACTACCACCTTGAGTAACAACAAGAAATACATTTAAGGAAATCTCCCAGGGATCTGGCGGATTAAGCAAGCATGTAAGTGATGTACATGTCCCATCTGCCGACATCAGGTCACCTGAGTGCTGCTACTTAAAAGTTCAGGGAAAGGCGGCAGGGAAAATGGTGACTCCTAGGCCACTGTCGGCAGGAGGAGGCATTGGGAGGAAGGAAAGTCCCTACCCCAGCCCTGCAAAACCTCAAGTGCCTCCCCAGGCGTTGAGCACCCCCCCAGCTGCCCAGAGCCTGTCAACGCAAAGGGACTGTGAAAAAGGGCAGACCCATTCTCATTAAATGTAGGCGTTATATATGGGCCGCGGTGTTGAGAAACACCAGTAAAAGCAAACTTTGGGAACCCAGGCAGGGAGAATAGAACGTAAATCCTATCATGTCCCACCAGCTCCACAAAAAACCAGGCTCTGAAACCGATTTGGAACAATTTAATTGCACAGCCAACGCACGCCCTAGACAAGCTGCATGCGGCCTGCGGGCTCAGTGAGAGGGATTCCCTGGGGAAAAAGCCGGGGAGGGGGTGTCACACACGGGCATCACCAATCTTTTAATTAAAAATCAACACCGCAAACGCGACGGGGTTTCTCAACCAGCAG
>NW_009634028.1:0-27984 GCF_000690535.1 Cariama cristata
CCCCCCCGCATCGCGGCACATCGTCTGTCCCTGCTCTTGCCCCACCAGGATCTTGGCCCCTGCGCCTCGCATCTCCTTTCCACCCACCCTTCCGAGCTAGACCCCAGTGGAGTCCCTCCATTTCGCTCCAGCCAGCCCACAGGCTACTCTAGAGCTCAGCTTAACACAACAGGCCCTCTCATTTCTTTTTTTTTTTTTAATCAAAATAAGCATTATGTGCTCTGATGTGATTTCCCCAAGTTTTCAACCACATGCACCCACTTAAGATGATTTTTACATAAACACATCCATTCTAATCTTTTCCACATTTGTGTTGCTGTTTTCCCAGAACAAATGCTTTGGCAGTATCATTCCTCTGCCAGTAATAATTCCAACGGGATTATGCTATTTTGTACTGGAACACGTGGTCAGAAAAAGCTATAAAAGTTAAAGAAATAAAGCTGGTTCCCTATGCATTTTTAGGCATTTCTTTTATCGATCTACCTGCACAGAGGTTCTCATGGTTAGCAGGAAAACATACATTTTCCTTTAAATAAAGTCCCGGGTCAGATTGCAACCCAGTGGGTAATTCCCTCAGGGATTCTACCTGACTGGGCAACTGCCGCAGTAATTTCAAGGAGCGGGGAAAACTGCCAGAGACAAACACCAGCAACCTTGAGTCAGCAGAGGCACCATGGCTAAGTGATCTCGGCCTATAAAACTTACTCAGGACTCCCTAACACTCTACAGAAAGGAAAACTTTGAGCATTGAGTCAGAATACTTTGAATAATGGAGTGGCATTCGAGTCCCCCTACTCCATCATCTCTCTCTCGGCACAGCAGGTGAGAAAAGGGATTGCACATCGGCTTTGAAGACCAGACTGACAGCAGTAGGCAAAAGGCAGGTCAGGATTACATCGCAGCCACATGGGTGAGGTGATGAGCTATCTAGCTATCTCAGCTCCAGGGGACTCAAGACTTCAGTGTCCAATACTCAAGAAGAACCCTTGGGCAATGCAAAGCAGGACCCCCACAGCCAATTCATGAATTCTCTTCCCTAGAGAGTCTTGGCACTCTTACAATTTAAAGAACTGATGTTTAATGGAACTAAAAGCTCTCATCCAGGCCTTGGGTGTCTGCTACTGTGCCAATATGAAATGCTGAATCAGTGTAAATTCACTCTGCTGATCCAGGTGTGTTCCAGTATTTGTTTTTCCAAGGAGGAAGGTTTGTCCCAGCAGGTTTATGCCAGGTAGGCTATCTTCTGTGCTCCTGCAGCTGACACAGCCAGCACAAACAACTCCGCATGGGCCAGCAAATGGGACTAAAATATGTTTTGAGCATTGGTCTGGGCAATGCCTCCATTGGCAGGTGATCTGCCAACACATGGACCCAGTACCAATTAATGCGAAACAGCAGTCTGCCACAGCTATGCTCTAAAATGGTACTAGAAATTTTGTTGAAAGGGTACAGTCTGAAGGCAGGGGACAGCTCTATAGCAGGTGATATACAGATACCAGAAGTGACACATGATGCCAGATCTGGCAGAGCAGCTGCCTCTCCAGTTTTTTTTTTTGAGGCTTTTCAAGGCATTATTTTATGCCCAGTAAGCCCCACAAGAGATGTCCATGCCTGCAGCAGCTGAAAAGGGCTTTGACCAGGCAGGCTGCCTGGAAAGCTCCCAGCCCACACTCCAGAGCAGCTCAGGAAGGAGAAGGGACAGCTCAGGCAGCACAGCCCCAACACCCAGCAGAGAGTCCCCAGGAAGATGGGCAGCTCGGCCCCCATACACCCACTTGAGCCTCCAGGGTCAAACCACCAGGGAAAGTTACACAAGTGTTTATCCCAGAATAAGCACACTGGCAAATTGGCCTAAATAAAGCCAAAAGCAAGCTACTAACACAGACTTAACCACCCAAGGGGCACTTCAGTGTTGAAAAGCACCTCTGCCCCACCCCTAGGTTAGACTCTACATCCCCCAGGACCATTTCTATTGCCTGACAAATCTGGTCCAGAGAGCAGGCCACCGGCATACCACACAAACTCAGAGCAGTATGGAGAAGATTCATCATCATGGCCTGTTGCTATGTTAAATTATAGGGCAGACCAACCTCCTTTCAGCAATCCCCTAGCCTTCCCCAAGGCCCCCAAAGTTCTCCTGAGCTAGAAAATGGAGATAAGACTCTGCAAAGAAGTCCCAAAGCCACTCTGGAACAGTGATCCTCTACCACCTTTTTAGAGCACCTACATTTCCCCAGGCACCAAGCCATCTGTTTTTCAACAAAAAGTACCTCATCACCCAGGCTAAGCCAAGGCTGAAGCACCATCACCTTGCACCCCTTCTATGAGCTACCTCACTTTCCTACTCAGTCACAGCCCTCACTAGCATTACAACACTTCCAGGACCACCCAGCCTCGCTAGCCCTCCCTCAGCATTGTAATTGTTAACTCAGAGCTAGAAAAACTTGATGAATATCCTACCCACCCTAGGTAACCACTTAAGTAAAATGTAAGCTCATTTATGAGCTATATCCACAAACAACTCCAAGAGATATTTTGGGAACTCTTACTGTTTCTGAAAATATTTACACCCAACCTCCAGCCAAATACCTGTATCTGCCCATTTTTCTTTGAAGCTTTAATCCTGATCACATTGAGAATGCTCTCAGCTCCCTCATGCCATACTACAGTACAAGCAGAAGCTTCTGCCCACTGCTGGGAAGCTACTTATAGGGATCCCAGCTGCATTCCTGGGGTGCTGGGGACAGAAGCCCTCATTGGCAGCACCTGAGGGGCAATTAACAGCACACAGGTGCAGCCCAGCCTGATTTCTTGAGCAAATCCATTAACCCTTGCATTTATATCAGTCTGGAGTTGAATTCTAAGCAAAATATTTTTGGCCCTTTACATGCAAAAATACTGCCACTGTATAGTATATGACCAGGAAGTTACTGCTATTTTTCAGTGGTCTCCCTGGTGTTTTTTAAAAAACAACTTATCAAGAAGCCCCCCTTCTCTACCCTTCCTATGCAATGGTAGGAAAAAAACGTGGAAAAAAAAGATTTATGCTGTCTCTTTCTAGCTCTGCTTCTCAAGCCTTCATCCTTCCTCTTCCTGCAGCTGGATTTGTACTTTTCATTGCCTTGAAATTCCTGGATGCAAAGCACTGGCTAGTCTGAGTATCACAATATTCTCCTAGATTGCTAAAACTGAGCCCTCTGAGACATTCAAAGTCCTGAAACAAGATTATATAACATGAGATTATAAATTTTATAAAACAAGCTTGTAAACATGAGATTATTAAAGAAAATAAAATTGCTACGTCAGTTCATAGACTGGTTTAGAAACTTTTTGAACAAGTATGTTTCTCAGCTTTTTATTGCAAGGATAAAATCAATCATTTTACTTTATTTACATACTTTATTTACTATGTTTATTTACATAGCTCTTTACTATGTGAGCAGTGGAGGGTGTTTGTGATGAGTCAGCCATAGCATGTGTCATTTTACTATTTCCATGGGATAGATTTTTTTTTTATGTTGTGACTATTTTTTTTTACATTCGGAATCTCTGTTTTGAAGAGATTCAGATTTCAGTCAAAAAGTGTGCTGGGCAAGATGCTCCAAAAAGCAATGTTTAGGATCATGACCACAATCTAGGCTAAGGCTAGGAAATAGTAGAGAAAACATATTCCTCAAAATATATGTCATTGGAATCTCTGCAGCTGTTACCCAGGGGAAATATGCAAGTTTCTGTGCATCTTATTCAATAAGATTCCTTTTCTTTCTTGCTATTTCATAACTTGAAAGAAGTACTTACAGGTATTTCTGAGGCCACATGTTAGTAAACTCAAAAAAACCCCCAAAGAGCAAGTTATTTGCAACCAAAGCGAAATGGAAAGTTCTGTTGGTAAAAATCAGAGGCAGGGCCAGAGGGATGGGCAAAATGAGAAAGATAGGGAAAAGATTAGATGAAAAACACATACTGATAGAGGAAAACATTGCTATTATAATCATGCATTCACACAGACACCGGGGAAAGCTCTACTTAGACACAAACACACACTTAACAAAAAGGGGATTTATTAAGCATCACAAACAATGTAATCTGCTGTTTACTACAAGAATAGTACATAAATGTTAGGAACCAAACCACAGGCTATTTTAACGCAATTCCTGTCTGTGCTTGCAGGCCAGGGCTACATTTCTGAAAAATGTGTTAGAAATAAATCACAAAAAGCTCCATTCAAATGAAGCAAAGCCCTGTAAATATGAATTAATCAAATGCAAAGGGCCAACAAAGACTGCCCTGAAGTCTCCACGTGTCCTCCTCATGCAAGGCAATGACTTGATAGAGCTAGATTTTTCTCTCTTCCCCTTAATACTACATTTGCTGTGGAGATACACAAGGGAATTTGCACTGAAACCAGCTGAAAAGAGTCAGAAACAGCTTTAACAGGGGGAGGGGAAGAAAACAGCTCTCTGGCCTGCACAGGTGAGCGTCAGCACAGCCCCTTGCACCTTGCTGTGTGTATTTAACGGCTTTCCATGGTAAAGGCGGTCTGTTACTGGGGTGAGAGGATGGGCTAGCAGTATGGTTGGTTATCTCTTTTTAGTGCAGTATTTTAGGGACCCCAGGGTGCTGTGGCTTTCAGTGATAAAGCTGCACAACACAGGTAAGTTGACATGTATGGAGGGATGTGGGGGAAGCAATAGGATGTCAGCATCCCTGGCTTGCAGCCCCTGTGTTAGCTCTGGTTATCCTGCTAGGAAGCACCAGAGGGTAGCATTGCCTTTTGCTGGAGTGTGCTTGTGGGAACCAGGATAGTGCTGCTGTCTTCCCTAACTGTCCTGAGGCTTGTTGGGGTGGAGCAGGCTGGATCCTGAGGTCCTGCAGTGGTCTCTTCTTAGATGTGAAGAGAAATGCGTTGTGGAAGCTAAAAGTCCTATGTTTTGTTTATGGACTGCAGTCCTTTGGTAGGATGGGTTTTGTTTTTTTAATGAGTCTTAGGTTTTCAGGGTTTAGCTTTTTCTTCCCTGGTAGGGTAGATAGGAGGGATGAAAGTGAGCTTTATAGACTCATCTTGTCATGAGTAGTACAGCTCTATTTTGCTTGTATGCTAGCAGGCCTAAGTTACTGAGGTAGGGCTTTAGTGGAAAAGTACAGATTTCAGTGGGGAGGAGTGCTCCTAGCTGTACAGAAAGCAGGAGTGGGAAGAAATTAAAAAAATGCTGATCTCTGAGAAGCTTACTAGATTAAATAGTTAAAAGTAATAGCAGTACAACTTCTGCATGCTGGCAATGATGTGTGTGGTGTGTGTGCTGTTGCACACTGTTCCACAAAGCTGTATGGTTGCATCAAAGAGGCAAGGCGGACTTCAGCGGGGAGTGCTGGTAGGGAGAGAATTAAAGCACTGCTGGAAAGCCAGACTGGTAGTGTCTCTAAACAGTGTTAAAGTCTTCCTTCTAGGTCCCAGGCTTTCCAGGGCCAGCAACATTGCTGGTATGCCTGTGTTTGGTGGTGAGGGAGTGAGAGAACTGAGAGCTCTCCTGGATTGTCTTTCCAGGCCTAATGTGTCCTTCTGCAGGTATGGACCAGGCTGAGGAAGGACTCTGAACCTGCCTTGGTGACTGTAGACCTCAGAGTTGCACTGTGCTGCCTGCCTGGCTGCAGGTCAAGCTACCTTGACCTATAAAATCATTTCCAGCCTCTTGCTAAACACAATCATAACTGTTCTTTGATCACTTCAATATTTTCCTGTCCCCCATCTAGCCAAACTGTGTCTCTTTGGCACCATTTACAACTCAGAAAAACTTCAGGCACCAGAAAAAAATTGTTTCCTTGTTTGAAATAGAAAGAAAATAACATTTCACTGCTCGAGGGACATGGGGAGCTTGTTTGCCCTGCCTCAGCCTGGAGTGAGTTTTTATGGGCAGGTTATAAAACCCTGCACAGCAAGCTCTGTAATGTTGACAGACCTTTCAGCGTAGCTGGTTTAATACCTCTGCTCTGGCAGCAGCAACACCATGCATCTCAGGGGATGGGGATCAGAAGCAGATACACATTTTTGGCTATTGGCAGGCTTGTGTATGCTTCACAGAAGCCTTTATCTTGCTAAGGAAGTGGAGACTCTTTAGTGTCTCTTGATGGGGAGGGGGGGGGGAATTCAACATGAACAAGGCAAACCCATCCCAGTCCTGTTAAAGCTGCTGTTTTGCTCTGAGCCCTTGGTTGCCTGCAGCAAGGACTGCTTCTCTGTGCTATGGTATAGTGGCAGTGTCCCGCTTCAGAGGTAGCTGCATAATTTTCTACCTGCAGCAGAGCTTGGGATCCTTCTGTGAGTGGCATTAATGGAAGGTAGGCCAGAGCTTAAGAAAGTGTTGGACACCTGATTTCCCCTGCAGTTTAAGAGGATGCAATGGCCTCCCTTCACCTAAGTGATGCTGGAGCGTGGTAAACACCTTCTTGTTTTGCCTCCTACTTCAGGCATTGTGGAAATACAGTAGCTTTCAAGGTCACTCAGCAATACTGGCCAGTGGCCCTGGTGGGAGGGGGAACGGGATATGACTTCCCCCTGGAGAGGCTCTGGAGAATCATTTTGGGAAGGTGAGGGCTGCAGTATGCCATGCTCAAGCTCTGTGTTTTTCCATGAGGGAGACTAAGGAGGAACTGTGTTGGAAACAAGCAGAATCCTGGCTGAGATGTAGCTTGGACTCTGGAGGTCCCATCAAAATCTGTTTTGTGTGTGTACTATGGCACTGCCTTTCTCAGCCCTTCTAGTTTCCAGCAGTATTGGAGTACTATTACTCCAGGTTTAGTGGTAGGGAAGCAAAGTTCCTAACAGACCGTGCTCAAGTAAGGCTATACTGTCTTCTGCAGACTTGAGGTTGCCTAGAGGTTGCAAGAAAGGGGGTAAGGAGGAGATATGCAGAGCCAGCATGGTGCCTATTTGCCCCAGCTGAACTCAGTCTCTGTGGCGAATCCTGCTGGAGGATGGGGGTCTGGTACCTGGCTCAATGTGGAGAGTGGGATGTTTCTCTGTGGCTGGCAGTTCACATCGCTGCTTTCTGGAAGCTAGGGAATTTACTCCACTTGAATTCTCTTGCTCCTGGCAGCCTGCTGGTAAACTTTCTCCAAGGAGATACTTGAGGCAGAAACTTGGTACAGTATATAAGGGAGAAGCAGCCAGCGGGGAGTGATGGGGTGAACCTTATTCTAGACTTGTCACCAGGCCAGTGTCCAGTCACTAGTGTCACAGCACTGAGGACCTGCAAACACCCCTCTGTGTTCCCTGTGCCCTCTGGTATGTTTTCTTCTGCATCCTTTGGTTCTTCCTTATGGTAAATCCTGTAGGATTTAACTTCTAGCTACTGATCCTTTTGACAGTAATGGGCCATTAACTAACTAGACATAAAATTGAAAGTGTAAATCCCTCTCCCTTGGGGAATTAGAAAGCAGGTTTAGGATGCAGGCCATGAAATGCAAGAGTTCATTGTAATCGCAAACGAGGCCTGATTAACTCTGCCTGCCCGGCATCCCCAGGTCTGTGCCAGCTGATGAACAAGAAAGCAGAAGCTGAGGTTAGTGCTGAAGAACCATTTGCATCTGCCAGGGGAAAGCCTTTAGTCTTGGTGTTTGACCTTGTTTATCCCCTTGCCAGGGTCTTCCCTATAAGATAGCGAGTGGAGTCTGGACTGCGAAGGAATTATCTCCAGAAACTGATGCTGTCTCTGATTGCAAGCTTGGTGTGTTTTCCTTTTTTGGGACAAGGTGAGAAGGGAAGACCAGGAGTTCCTCTCATGTCAGAGGTGAGGGGGAAAAGCATAAGGTGCCTCTGCCCTGTGGGAATGGCCCAGGCTGCTCTCACCAGGGAGGATGAGGTGATGCAGCAGCTCTGCAGGTTGGTGTATACCAAGTCCAGTTCCCAGACTTTCCCTGGGGTCTCCAGTAATGTGGCAGGGCTCCACTGTGTATCTGTGGGAGTGAGCTTGCTGCTGACTCTGTTCTCTAGACCTTGAGATCAGTGCCCACTGATTAAAAAAGTTAATTGCTTTCCTCTTGCAGGAATGACTCTACTTTGAAGGTCTCCAAGGCCCTTAATCAAGCATCTTCCTTTCAAAGAATTTTTGATTGAATTGTGGTAAGCTGTCATTAGAGCCAGGATGGCCAGGTTGGAGGGGGATGAGTTCAGAGACCTAACTGGACTCTGCTTGTGGTGAATGGAGTGGTCCCAAACTTCTCAGGAATAACTGACTAAATCAGAGAGAAGAGGGGGAAACAGGTTCAAAAGCAGTTTAGTTATGCAGAAATTAAGTATCTTGGGCAGTCTGAGTACCACCTGGAAATTACACAGTTTGCAGTAGAAAAACTAGCTGCATATATGGATGCTATTCAGCATGGGCACAATGTAGGAGAAGGAGAGGACCTGGCCTAGATTCTCACTGGGCTGTAGATGCAGTTTTTACAAGATTTGAGTGCTAGGTGGTAAGCAGTTTGAGGCTTTCTCTTCTTGCACTATGTTCTTCAGGCTCTGCTTTGCAACCACAGAGTTAGAGGACGACTTGCTCCCCAAACACAGGATTCTCCAGTAATCACTTGATTGCAGCAGCTGGGCTTTGGGAGGAGCAGTGCTGGCAGGGACTGGCAAGATGCTGGATGGCCATATCACTTGCCCTCGCACTGCCCCTGAGGCTCCTCTGAGCCTGCAATGTGAGGGACTCCAGGCATGGTACTGTTGGTAGGCAGGGCTGGATGTGGTCTGTATTGCTGTAACCAGTGCGAGCCCTCCTGGGAAGTGAACTGCTTGGTGACTGCTGGCCAGTGGCCTCTGCACACCTCAGCCAGCCTCACCATGTGTGTATGCTCTGGCATTGCCCTTCTCTCCTTGCAGCCCATGGCCACGCTCCTACAGCCAAGTGGTGTGCTGGTGCTTGTGCCATTCATCATGCCGGCAGCACAAGAACAACTGGAAAAGGTGTGGAATTTATTACCCATGGCAGGAGCTTTTGTCTGTAATAAAAACCACTCTCCCCCTCCTCTCTTCTAGTGCTTCCCCCTTCTCTTCTCTCATTATTATTATTATTAAGAAGCTTAATGCCATATGTCTTGCTGCTTCATAAATAACCCTTGTAATCAAACAGCACTGGGTAAATGGGCAGTCCAGCTTGTGCAATTTGTTTGACAAAATGAATCCAGAAGAATATGAGTCTGTGGAGGAAAGACAAATAGAGCAGCTTGGATGAATGTGTTAACCAAGAGAAAAACAGTTTGGCGGAGTGGTTGATGCTATATTTATCTATGCAAATGGAGTTCAGGGGTAATTTATTAAAAATAGAGTTCAGAGCTTGCCAGAATGGCCAGTGTCTCCTGGGAGGGACAGCAAGAAACACAGCCCTGTTGGGGTCACGGAGGGGAGATGGGCTGAGGCTTGGCCAGGAGGTGTTAGGTCTTTCTGTGCTGTGGAGAGGCAGGCAGTGTTGAGGGGCTAAAAGGGACCCCACCCTCAGCTGATGGACACACACGCTGCAGCAGCAGGGCTGGTGTTCATGTTCCTTGTGTGTATTGGCGATGAGTAGCCCTGGCCTGGTCTAGGCACTGGGCATACCTGAAGACAGGCCTTGCTGCAAGGAGTGGACAGTCTAGTAAAAATGATCAGCAGGTGCTTGTTGGCTCTTTGAGCGTCTGGGCTTTTTTCATGCCTTTCCTCTGAATCTCTGAAAGTGTTTAGCAGACTTTTCAGCATCAGTCCTTCCCTGGCCTTTCGTGAATTTTAACTGCTTGTGGGGAAACCAGAAGTCCTTACTACCTGTTTTGGGACTAAGCAAGTCAGAGTTGGCTAGTGGCAAAAATGTTCCAGCCAGAACACCCCTAGTTACAGCTGGGAGACCCCAGCCAACCATGGCTCCTTGCCATCTGCTGGCGAATGGGTTGTGGCTGGCCAGGACGTGATGTTGCCTGGCTGGGGACAGGCAGGAGAGGAGCCAAATTCAAGCCCCGTTGGGCTGGGAAAACCTCTGAGCTGTGTGGAGGATCAAGGGGACCCTCAGTCTCTGCAGTTGCCAAGTTGCTAAGCTCCAGGCTGCGCCTGATGATCTTTATTTGATTGTTTCCTGCTAGAGCAAAATACTAGGGCCAGAATGGGCATGCTGGCAAGCAGACTAGACTGAGCAAAGATCTCCTACCCTGCAGGATGCTGAGTGCTACAGGAGGAGGGACTGTGGGAGGCTCAGCCCTTGAGCACCCTTGGAGGCAGCAGGTATGAGAAGAAGTCTTGCCTGTTTTTTTTTTCCCAGGGCTCGCTGTGGTCTCTGCCACATGGGAAATGTGATCAGGCACCGATATTTTCTCTGCCTATTGGGGGCACAGGGTGTTTTGTTCCCCCTCTGCAGCTAAGGAGGGAGTGAAGTGAAGCCAGCCCGAAGCTGCAGGCGAGGCTGGTTCAGCTGCAGACTCCCTGAGCCTGCTGACCAAAATACCCAGCTGCTTCTTGCTAGGAACCAAGAGCATCCTGGACAACCACTTGCCTGCTTTCCCAGGCAGGCACTTAGTATTCCCTGGACAGCATGAGCCCCAGGGCATGCCTTAGGTTACCTGCATGCTGGGGTGAGCCTCAGAGGTCCCTTTAGAAGGAGGTATCTTTGCTTCAATATGTCTCTGCAGTCCGGGCATGTGCACGCATGTGAGGTGCCAGGAGGAGGGCTGGGCCTGGAGTATCACCCAGGCAGCAGGAAGGAAAGGCAGAGTGCCCCTGGACTGGCAGTCCTGTCAGCCAGCCATCATCGGATCACAGGGAGATCCCACAGAGCTAATCACTTGAGGCTCAGGAGAGCCTGTTCCCAGCTGGGTGTGACCCTGATAAAATCACAGATGTGGGGTAGCCAGGATTTGAAGTTGCAGCCCTTTCCGCTAGCTCCATCTGACCCTGGGCTGTGTTCCTCTTATTAAAGGCAAACTTTGTCTTTCTCCTCTGGGCAAGGTCCAGACCCTGCATGGCTGCTCACCTTCTACTGACCTCAGCTTGGCTGGGTTTTCCTAAAGCTCTCCAGAGCACCTGGTGCTGCAAGGCCAAGGCTGTGGGTCAGGCTCTGGTGCTGCTACAACCCAGCAGAGGCGGTGGCACTTCTCAGTACCCTGGCTGTAACTGCCTTGTTTCCCTCCAGTCACTTCAGTTTTCCCCGGCAGGGACCTTGATAAACAGCAAGCACTGAGCACACCACAGTGAAAGCCTTTTGTCTTTCTGAGAATTCCTCCCATTCTTTTACACAAGGAGCTGAGCAGCGTGTGTGCATAGCAGCAGCCCTTTGATGTGTCTGGGTTTGTTGGGAGATCTGTGCCTTCCTGAACATTTCTCTGCAACTGGACGGTTGCTACCTGTACCTTGCTGCAAGATGTACCTGAGTATGAGTGAGCTGCTTGTCGGGAAAAGCTGAGGCATGCCTTTAGTCATCTCCTGTAAGGTTGTGTTTCTTCACTCATGCTATCTGCAGTCTCTTCCATGTGAAGTCCGCCCCAGAAGATAGTGAGAGCCTGCGTTAGCCGGAGCAGTGCTGCAACCTGGAGGAGAAATCCCTTTGTACTGCAGCAGGGCCCTGCCTCTTCTTCACCATCAGGCGGCAATACAGGCTATGATGACTGCCAGGGTTGGGGTGAGCCCAGAGCAGAGATGAAGAGGAGCATTTTTCATTGATGAAAAAAAAATATCTCTGCTACTGCTCCCTGCACCTCACCTTTTACAGACTTGCCCCTTGGCCATGTCAGCTGAAGAGATGAATTTTTAATCAAAGCAATGATTGTGCTTTTAAGTAAGGGAGGAGTGTGTAAAGGGGGATGTTTTCCTACCTCCTCACCTCCTTCCTGCCCTCAGAGTACCTGAGCTGTCTTTGCTCTGACTTTGCAAACAAACTGCTGTCCTGCAGGCTCGAAGGGAAGCCTGTGGGATGACCTGCACACTGGGATGCAGGATGGATAAAGCAGAGGCTGTTGCTCCTGCAGACCTTTGCTGGGCCCGCCAGAGGGAGAGGCAGGCAAAGCTGCAGTGCAGGTGGCTCATGTCGGACTGCACATCCACCGGGAGGGATGCTGGCTCATTAGTGGAGGAAACACCTCTCTCCTGTCTGCTTCCCTCCTCCTCCTCTAAGTGGGAACACAGCACCTGCCCCCCATCCTTCTCCCCATTCCTGGTGTGTGTGAATATTCTTTTTTAAGTGGCAAGCTGAATATTTTAAACAAACACTGCTTAAAATCTATAATTTATGGGCAAAGCTTCAGAAGAGGAGATCAGTCATCTCTTGATGCTGAGGGTGACTCTCAGCCCCCACTACTCTGTTTCCAGTCAACTGATGCAGCATAAGGGATTAAGCCTTGGGCAGGGCAGCCACCAAGTGGCACCCAGAAAATTCCCAGCTCTGAATGAAGAGAAACCAGATTGTCTTCTCTTGCAGGCAGGAGCAAGTCTGAGCGCTCCCCCAGCAAAAGAGCCCTGTGCTCCCTTAGCTCTCCTGGGAGCAGCTGACTGCGCCCTGGGGTTTGCCTCAGAGCTGGACTATTTCAGCCTGCGCAGCTCTCGGAGTGCAGGGCTAGGAATCTGCAGCCTTCCTTCACCCCCTCTTGGTGCAATGTGTTGGCTCCTGCTCGGGGTCATACAGCGGCTTTGTGGCACCTCTGTCTTCTCCTGCCTGCTACTTCTGGTGTTTGGGCCAGGACCCCAGCTGCAGCTCCAGCCTTGCCCCTTACCTGGCACTGTTTCGGCTGCGGCTGCTCCTTCCCATTCCTCCTTCACCTGCCCTGTGTCCCTGGAGAGGGGGGGTGTTGAGGCCTAGGAGCCCTGTGTCCAGAGGGACACTCAGACCTTGGTCCTGGGGAATTTGGCCCAGGGAAAAGAAGGAGGTGAGTGAAGAGGAAACGATGGCTGTTTTTCAGGGTCACTGCAGAGACGGTGATCTGAGAAAGAGCCTGAGTGGGCTTGGAGTTAAAACCTAAGGGAGGCAGGGCACAGACAAGGAGTCTGAGCTCACAGAGGCTGGACTCTCAAAGCTGGCAGGCTAGATGCGATGGGGAGCTGAACCAGGATCTGAACTTGAGCTTAAAGGCACTGCTGGACAGTGGGAGACCCCAGGTCACTGGGAGAAGACCCTGCCTCTGCCATCCTTCCCCCCTCTGTGCCCCTGCATGTTCCCCAAGCTGAGCTGCATGTGGGAGGATTCAAGGCTTGTTCTTTAATGGGAGTGGAGAGACTTTTGCTTCAATTAATTAATTTGCTGCTCTTCCCCATTTTCAGGACCATCTTTTATTCATGGCCAAGTGGTGCAGACGCTGCTGCTTGCTGCCTTCTCAGGATGCTGGCATTAATATTTCATCCCGGAGCCTGCTCATGCTGAAGAGAGCTCATGTCCCACGTACCTGCCACTTCCCACTCATCTCCTGCCCTAGCCCAGCTCACATTCCCCCCTTCCAGCCCCAGACCAGGTCTCCCTGACTCTTCACCAGTTGTATGGCCTCTCCTCAGCTCATATTCCCTGGCAATTAAATGGGGCACACTTACAGCTGGGGCTTGCAGCTCACTTTCTTTGTCTTCTGTGACACTGGGTAATCAGCCCTGTGCAGAGGGTGCTGAGATTCCTGGAGCAATAATGGGTTCTGGGAGCAACTTGTTTTGATATGAAGCAGCAGGGAAGGGGAGTGACCTGTATTCTTCTGTCCCCTCCCAGGAAAGCAGGGAAAACAGGACCTTTATTTCAGTTGCCAGATGAGCATTTCAGTGCTGTGGCTGCAACCTGGGAGGAAAGAAGGCTGCTGAAGAAGAGAACTCTGGCTGTACCTGTCAGAGGAGCAGCAGAAATGATGCAAAGAAGCTCTCCTCCTGCTTCTTCACCCCTCTCTTGGCTCCTGTGCGTGCACTCTCAGGCGTTACTTAGCCCTGCAGAGCTCCAAGGCCAGGAGCAGCCTTTCCCTGCAGCTTCTGCAGCCCCAGCAAGGATCTCTGTCTGAACAAGGGCGGGCCACAGTGCAGACATTTGGAGTGGCACTTCATTTACTGAATGGCAGCTCCATAATCCTCTTCAAATAAAAAGACTGAGGTTTCTGTGCTGGGAGCTGGTGGAAGCCTTTGCATTCAGACAGGTGGCACAAAGGAGTATCTCCTTGCTGGATGCAGGAGTTCCTGGGTTTTGCCTGGGCTTTGTTATTTGATTATTTGTTTTCTTCACTGGGAGTTTTAAAGATTCTTCAGAGGGCCCGATAGCTCATTTCCAGTTGCCCTCTTTAGAACCAATGTATCCTATGCACATTGTATTTGGGGCTCTTAGCAATACACTGATCTCAGACTGTTGCAGTTGATGAGGCAGATTAATTATGGTTTAATTTGTTACAGTTCAGCTCTAGTTTCCAGAGGTGCCGTTCATGTCAGAGTGAGCCTGTGGATCAGGGAGGATGTGTTTTTCCTTCTTTCCCACCTTGCAGAGGAGGGCAGGGTGGCAAAAAAGGGACCCTAGGGATGCCTGCACTGCTTTGCTCAGACAGGCACTCAAGGAGGAGGCTGGTATGGAGCTGTTAAAGTGAAAAGTTCATCCTGTTCCCAATAGCAAGGTGTCTTTGTCACTGGGGTTAGTGGATGGGATACATTATCCCTGACTGAAGTGCTTGTTCTAACAGGGAAATGCTTTGCAGGTCTGGTGGGTTGGGAGGAGAGACCTTGCAGGGCATGATCTGCGCCCTTCCCTCTTCACCTCAGCTCTCAGCAGAGCCAATTCCTGGTACACTGTCCATCTCTCCAAGTGCAAGATAGCACTGTAGCTCATGAACTGTATGCCCCCAGCCCTCTGGCGCAGAGTAAATAGGCCCTGCCTGCCCTGCAGCAGAGCCAGGTGCTTTAGGAATCACCAAACCAAAGCGCTATCTTAAAAGAGGTCCCAAAATTGGCGTGGGAAAATGTGTGTCTGCTCCGAACTGAGGTACTTTTGGAAAGACCGCATGTGGCTACTGGAGAGTCACAGTCCCCACGTTTGCTCTATGGCCCCAGGAGCCTGGGAGGAGGCAGGGACAGAGAGGGGAGTTGGAAGCACCTGTTCTGCAAAGGGTGGATTGTGTTGGAGAGCACGTGGACGTGAGTGTGCATTCATACATGTGTAGTGGGGACGTGCTTAATTAAGGGAATGTGACTGCAGGTTGCAGGATGTGGAGGCTGCAAGTAGCAGAATCTCCACAGCCTCATTAAACTCTCATGTCCAAATTAAATGTCAAATTTGCATATCAGTTCTGTGTTTTCAGGCCCATTATGCAGCAGCCGGGAGGAAGCGCATGGGTGGGGGTGCTTTGAGTATCCAGCAGGGAACGTGAGCCCTGATGTTTGCTTGGTCACAAGGACACACCATGGAAAATGTCCAGCAGTCTGGAGGAGGAGGAGCTGGTGACAGAAGTGTGTGCAAGGCAGCAGTGGGCTGGGGGTTATAGTTTGCAGGGGGGAGCAGCCTGTACTCTTCACTGGTGCATTTCAAAGCAATTTACCAAGGAGGCCGTGGGTTCAGACCAGTCTGCCCATCGATGCCTCTTTTTATAGTTGGGGAAACTGAGGCATGGGGAATGGAAGTGACAGATTCACCTAGCAAAGACTTTCTGGGGATAAGGCACAGGGTACGGCATGTGCCTGCCAGTTGTGCTGATAGGAGTAAACTGCAGGGTGCCCAGCACTTCTGCAAACCTGTCCTTCCTGTTGAAGATCACCTCAATCCAGCCTGGTCCCCTCCTTGAAGAATCTGAGGTTCAGTGAGCCAGTCCTTCCTTCTTCCGGAGAGGGATGCAGCCTGACCACCCCTCTGCAGTGGGAGCACTGGAAATGTGGCAATGCCAAGAGGCAGCTGAGCAAGCTCTGAAGCTGCCCAAGAAGAGTCAGTACTGTGCAGTGCTCCACTCGTCCCAGTCCTGGTTGAGGGTCCAGGGCCAGTTCCTCTCCAGAGCTGTGCAGGAGAGAAGAGATTGCTACCTCACTCCTGGGAGCCCCACAAAGCCAAGCATGTGAAATTTTAGGGGCTCTGTTATGGCTACCTGCATTCCTCTAGATGGAACAGAGAGCTGCATGTGATGGGCAGTGTTGTGCTGGAGCATCCAAGTTTGTCTTTGGCTATGGACAGGTTCCCAGCTCAGCTTCTGTGGATTTTTCACTGCCCTCTTGCTTTCAGGAGACAGAGAAAGGGCACTGCACTACCTGAGCTCTGGTTGTAGAGCTTCACCTCCAGGAAGCCCTTTACAATTTCCCCCAGGCTGGATTCCAGTAACGTCTTGTTTTAATCCAGATTTAATTACCTGTAAAGACAGACAAGCCTCTTCCTTGCCTCTTGGGAAGCCCAGCCAGCAGGGTAGCTTCAGGTATTGGTACAAAGCCAAACTGCATCCCAGGTTGGTGAGCCCCTGAAGTGCAAAGGGATTTCCGTTGTGGACAGAGACAGATAAATATGCCAAGGGACTGAACTAAGCAGCGCTCAGAATCAGCGATACAGCACCTGAGAGAAGCAAATCACCCTTGGCAGTCAGTGAGAGTTTTACTGGGCTTTGTAGTTGAATGCCTATAATCCCACAGAGACTTCTGCCAGGGGTCTGGTTGCAGAGCAGTGGGTGGCAGGAGCGGAAAGATACTTCCTAACAGCATGCTGGTAACCAGGTAGCTAAAAGCAGGACTGACTGTAGGTGCTTCTGTCCTGCAAGGTAGCAGCAGCAGAGCAAAAGATACCCTCTTCACCACCCCTCCTCAGGCAAGACCAGAGTGGAGACTCATGAAGGATTAGCATAAAGATTACAGAGCATCATTTGAGGGGAAAGGTGAGACAATGTTTTTCCTTCAGGAAAAGAATCATGGTCAGCTGGGTACGCTGTTGTGTGTTGCCTCTGAGTCCCTGGTGGGACCTGAAGGAGTCAGGCAGACTGTGTGTCTTCAGTCCCTGGAAAGGGTGAACAAGAAGGAGGGATGAGGTCTCTACTGCTCTGCAAAGCCTGTGCCTGCTGTCCTGCACATCTGTGAAGTATGTCACATCCCTAATGGGCCAGATGCTGAAAGATGCTGAACATCCTTAGAAGGTCAAACTCAGATGGCAGAAAACCCTCCTGGCTAATTCCGAGACACAGAAGTGACAGGGCCTACACTACAGGAGACGCCTGGGAGGCAGAGGAGCATCTGAGTCAGCTGTCTCCAGAGGAAGATTTGTCAATGGCTGGGCGAGTTCTCACCAGCTCCACAGCAGGTGGCAGTTTCTGCACTTCATGAGAGAAGCATCTTGTGTGGCTGACATGCTGGTCCCTGGAGAGGAGCCAGGGGAATGAGACCACTCCTTTCTCACTGGGGGTGGATGCCTGTGGACCTTATCCAAGCACTCCTTGCACTGCAGTACCATTTCCCCAGGAAGAAAAGAGGCCCAGCATCAGGAAAGAGCCTGCAGGCCCAGGGCTGGGGGACTGAAGGGTCTGAAGCATCTTCTCTGGCCACCTTCCCAACTCATGCCTGCCTGTGAGGCCAGGCTGTGAGTGTGGCCATGCAGCTCACCGCCTTATAGCAGGCTGCTAGGCAGGTAAGGACAGCATACTTCCAGGGGAGTCGCTCCTGATTTACCATTGTAAAGAGAAAGGATGCAGCTTTGATTAAACCTTGTTCTGAGTCCTGGGAGGGGCAAAGTGATGGAGGACTGGGATAAAACTCTGAGATCTGCCATAGACTCCCTGTAAGTCAGTCGTATAATTCCTCCCGGTCCCAGTTCTCCTATCCATAAAAGCTGGGGTATCTCCTGCCTTGTCTATGAGGAATGCAAACCTTTCAGGAGTGAGACTGCTCCCACCGACCATCACAACATCCAGGAGAGCAATGGAGTTCTGTGTGCCGCTCTGCGGACTGCTTCAACCCTGATCTTGGGTTGGCAAAACTGCCCATGAAGCAAAGCTTACATTTCCTTTCCAAGTCTCCAGCTGTGAGACAGCATCCAACTCCCTCAGTGGTGTTAACCCTGACAGCCTCTGTGCTCTCCAGGCATTCCTCGGGGCATTCTCTTCCCTGCTGGGAGGGACAACAGCTGCCCACTGCAGCAGGGTAGCAGAAAGGCCGGTGTGCTCCCTGAGTAGCGGAGGAGAGCATCCTTCATGGCACAATGGAAGCAGTGAGCCTGAGGCTTCTGCAGGCAGAAGAGCAAGCCATGCAGGACAGCTGAGGTCACAGGGCTCCGAACAGGAACAGTGCTGAGCTTTTATGCGCACTCCCTTTTATGCTTGCCTCTATTCATGCTGGGAAGGAAACTGCTTTCTCTGTATCCATCTTTCTGTCAGAAAATCCTTAGCTTCTGAATAGATTTACTCTCAGATCTGTAAGCTGTTTAGCACCAAGCCTGTCTAATGGAAGGAGGTGAATGAGTCTGGAGGGCTTTATTGGCAGGACAGTGCTCTGGAGAGGAGGCTGGCTCGCTTGTTATCGATGGGAAGTTTCGCTGGCAGAGATAGCCTTGAGGATGGGGAGTCGGGCAATGATGGATAGCCCAAGATTGCAAACTTGGCTATAGGCTTGACCCTAAGGTCTGCCACTGACCTTCTGCCCTGTACCCATGGGCAAATCCCCAGTATCTGCTTTACTTCTATAATAGTTGCCCTTCTGTAAAACACAGTGAAGTGTCCCTAGCTCTCCATGGATGGTGAAGCAGAAGTCTCTTCTTCTCTTGTGTTTAAGGCCAAGAGCTACTTGACTACCTATAAATAAGTAGACAGGTAGGTTGTGAAAAGGACATCACAACAGAGTGCTTGCTCAGCCTCTGCTTTCTGTCATTGCAATGACGGTGTAGACAAATCCATGGCTCCTTTGGCTGGATTCCCCAGAGGCAGTTGTTAATGCTGCTCTCCCAGCTCTTCCACTGAGCTGTCTCCGCTTACTGCACTCATATAATCAGAAGTTGTAAAACCACTGACAAGTCCATAGACCAGAATGGAGATTACATGCAACATTAAAATTAAAAATGAGCCAGACTTACCAAGCTGTCTTCATTAGGCAGCTGTGTTTTATTTGTGGCTTTTACTGCCAAATAAATAATCTTTCAGGTGAGTTAGTTAAGCTGCCCTTAGGAGCAAGAGAAGGTGGGGGATGAGAAACAGTTCTGCATGGCCACTGGGGATTCTGCCTCAAATCAGCCAGCCTGGAAACTGCAGAACTGGTGTAAAATCAGGATGAAAACCGTAAAAACCCATCAACACTCCCTGAGTCCTCAATGCAAAACTACACCAAACAGTCCCTTCCAACCTGAGCCAACGCAGAGCATATTCAGACATTTGAGCCTCTGCCTCCCTCACAGCCATTCACCGGCGGTCTTCTGCATTCACTTGGTTCCTCAGTTTTGTTTCTCTCCTTTTCTGCAGACTTTTGGCTTTAGGAGCGGTCCTAGGGAAAACATTAAGAGAAGGCACCATTGTGGATACTTAAGGCTAGTAGTAGAAGGCAGAGCATTTGTGCCTTGGCATATTCCAGGACCTCTATGGAGAAAGTACACTGGTAATACACTCACCTGGGTTTCAGTGCTTGTGGATTGTGTTTCGTGTGGCTATGGCTAAAGTCACGGTTGCTGATAGAAACTACAAAGCATTAGTGGCTTGGTTTGACTTTGCATCAGAACCAGATGAAGTCTTGTGTTCTTTTTTAATTTGCTCTTTGTGCTTCTAGACTCTTTCAAAACACAGGCTTGAAAGGAGTGACATTTGTTCCCCCCGGGATCAAAAAGTCTCATGCAAGCCACTGCAAAATGAGCTAAGCGATGCAGCCAACACTGCCAGCAGAGGAGAGTCAGGGTGAAAGGAGCCAATTTCTCATTTGCTTCCTGCCTGTTCTAGGCTGGGGTTCTGTCTCCCCGGTTACTCCTTGACTCCCTGACACGCCTGGTCCAGAATCATGGTTAGCACAGAAATCCAGCCCTTCCACTTCTGCAACTGGCAGACTGTATCAGAAAAGTTCCTCGGTACTAATGAGGGAAGATGAGATATAACTAGGTAAGGTCAGGTATTCTGTGATTATCTGCTTCCTCATCAGGAAACTGCTTTAATGAAACTGAAATTCTTTGTAGAAAACACTTTCATAAATAAGTCAATTTTTACAAGAAATGCAATAACAAATTTATCTGTGGGAACACATGAAAGATACAGACGAATCATCCCATTAAAACATTTCCAAAATGGAAAAAATTTGCCACTTTACGTTAGAAGACACTATTTTTATCAGAAATGAAAGTTAACTGATATTACAAAAAATATCACAAAGGCTGAGCTTGTATGGGTGTAGATAGTGAAGGAGCCCTTGTCCTCCTCCTGTTCAAGGAGTTCAGACTGAGCTCAGCTGAATGAACTTCATCCTTTTAATACAAAGCAGGTATTTTTCCAATCCACCCTTAGACTTTTAAGTACAGTTCACTGCAAAGCTAGTGCTGTAAGCAGACACATTACATATTTTGCACATGATGCCAAATAGGTTGAAAAAGAAACAGTGTGGGAAGTGGGGCCTCAGGTGTGAGACACCTAGTAATCTGTGGTCCCCAGCAGGGTAAGGACCTCTCCCTTTGTGTGTGGCATGGCTCTGCTCAAGCGGATGTCTTTGGGTAGGGGCAGAGCATCCCATGCGGGATGCCACCTCAGCCAGGCTGATGGCACAGGGTGCAAAGGAAGAAGACTGGCAGAGGGCAGTCATGGAGCATCAGATTTGGATGCAGATGTTGGCACTGATGCAGATTTGCTTCTTGGCCCTAGTTTTGTCATTTAGATTTTTTTGTGCTTCTCATCTCCCCGTCTGGAAAAAATGGACAAAAGCAACTCATGACCCCCCTCCCTTAGGCGTGTGATAAGGATGCAAGAAGCTAGTGAGTAGATCCTATAGAATAGCGAAAAAGGTTATTTAAGCCTTGGAGATGGGTATGGTTTCACTGGCACAGATGTTAGACAATAATAAATTCTCCATGTCAGGCTTCCACACTTCATAGGAGACAGACAGCAGGACAGAGCCCACGGCCGTTCTCGGCAGTGCGCCTGTGGCCTGGCTGTGCCTCCGCTCCCCATGCAGCCGGGGCGGCAGCCTTCCACTGCTGCCATGGCGTGAGGTGCTGCAAACAGAGCCTGTCGTGAGCACAAAGGGAACTCCCCCATCCCTCAGTGGGAGTGATTGCTCAGAGCTCAAGTGCTCCCCAGGGAGTGAGCGAGAGAGCATTCATGCTGTTTGTCTGTGTGTGTCTATGTGCGTTTTCTCCCTGGCAAAAAAAAAAAATCTTTCTTGGCTCATCTGTTGGGGCATGAGAGAGCTCCCGTCTTTGCTGCACAGCCTTGCCATGACAGACTTGTCACCTCATGACTCTGGAGAGCACAGCATGAATAGCTGTACTTGTCCCCAGCTGTGCTTTTAAGGAGGTGGTACTCATTTGTATAATGTCCTATTGTTATGGGATTTAATTAGCTGTGGTTTGTTCGCTCAGCAGACACAAATGAGGTTTTAATTTTTTGTGTACAGTTGCGAGGGTGGTTTTTATTCATAGTGTCAGGAGCTCTCTGAGGCCTCCCATGTCAGAAACTGCACCCAAAAGGATGGGAAGGGCCAGACAAAACTGGGATGATATTCCAGAAGTAGCAGGATAGGTTGCGGCTTTAATATGAGCTGGGATTATTTGTCACAAACACATGGCACTAGAGTGTGCCCCCCCTAGCACCTAGGAAATGTCCTGGTTGCAGAACAACATACTGCTGGGCAGTGAGTAACTTAGGAAAACTCATCCTCAGCAATAGTGCCAAAATGATGCAAGGTTCCTAGGATTACACACCATGCAAGTACTGGTAGGAAATGACGTAGACCCCCTCTCAGCTCAGTAGAGTTGTTGAAAGCATGGGAGGAGGTGCTTAGCATGGGAGAAATTCTTCTGAAAACTGGATAGTTGGCTTCATCCAGCCTGAGAACCAGTCAGCAATATTGGAAGAACCTGGAAAAGCCAGTCAAGAAAGATGGAATGTTAGAAACAACTGCAAAAACTTTTTTGTGTGTGTTTTTTTTATCATTTTCTCTGCCTACTTTCTACCTTTGCTGCCTTCCTTTGCATTTGCAGTTTTGCAGCCTCTATCAGAAAGCCCCCAGTCACTCTTCCTCCCAGCGAAGGGGAGTGTGTAGATGCTGAGAGCATCTGCTGGGGAGCAGGCCTAAGTCTCTGTCAAACTTTCCAGAGCCTTATTGCCTTCTGCTTTACATTATCTCTCCTCTCTACTCTCTTCAAGCACCCAGGAGCAAAATGGCATTTACTTTCTTACTTAATGTCAATATTGGCTTTCCTTTGGAACTATCTGTTTAATAATAATTCTCGAGGAGAGGTGAGGCCTCTGGGACCAGCTCTGTGAGCTCAGACTGGGGAGGGTGGTCACGGCACTCACATTTTCTCTTCTTTCTCTGGAAGAGCTTCTCCTGGGATTGGAACAGTGAAGGGAAAATGCCTGGACTCCAAGATCCTCACACATGGTTGCAGATAGACCTTTGACTTTGGTGGGATGCCAATGCATCCGGTTCCTACTCCCCTATGTTTTTCTTCACTCCCCTTCTCTTGGTGATGAATGCTGTCTATGAGACAGGCAGCTGCAGAGGGAGATGCAATTTTTCTTAGCTTGCCAGTCATCAATCTCCTGAACAATACTCAGCTAATTAAATGGCAATGTTATCACAAGCCTGTCACCAGCAGTAATGGGGCAATCATTAGAAACTCAGACCAGACGGAGAGAAAGCAAGAAAAGCTTGAGACCTTGTCTTCGGAGTACGATTCCTGGTGAACTGCTTTTGATGAACTCTGGCCACCCTTTAGAGCAGAACCAAGAGCCCCCATTTGCTGGCCACCTTCTCCCACTTGGAGAGGAACACCTTCCTCTTGTACTGGGAGAGGACAGAAGTATTCAGACATGAACAGCCACTGTCCTTTATGACCACACTTTGTTTTCATCTCAATTCACAGTGTGGACACCTGTAGTCATCTAAGAAGGTACTTTCTCCAGTCTCCTTTAGGAACTGACATTGCCAAGCGAGCAAGAAAGTTTTTGATGCTTCTTCCTTTGAAAACCAAGTGGTTTTTAAGTGGACAAGCTGTGCCCTGACCATTGCTATTCCACCCCCTGCTTTTCCCTACTTGACATTCTTTAGATTAGGCAGCAAAGAACTTATTGAATGGTATTTTGTCCCTGAGGCCCTTCTGTCCACGTTCTCAGTGGATCCCAAGGTACAAAGCAGTGAGAGAATGCTGCTGAGCAGTGCTTTGCCTCCTGACTAGCCTTTCTGCTTTGCATGGCTTGTTTTTGTTTTGAGTGATTAAACGCAGACTGGTGATCTCTTTTCATTGTGAGGAGATGGAGCTGATGACAGATGGGGACACGCTTGGCACCTGCAGGAGGCATTAATCAAAGCAGAGGTGTTGCCTGGACCACACTGCATGTATCATGGGGCAGACTCTTTCCTTTAACAGTGAAGAACTTCCAGTTAAAATAAAAGCCCTGTATGTGGGAAGAGATCGAAGGAGCAACCTAGAGGAAATCAGAGATGAGGGGAAGATACCAAAGGGACAGTCTTTCCCTTAGCCAGGACTTTGGGCTGCCTCCAGACAGGAAAGATGAGCTGCTCTCTAGATCTCATCCTGCTTTGGATTATGCTGAGAAAATGACAGGTTGCCTGCAGCTGCGATCAGCTTCTCTGCAGGATCAGACGAGTCCAGCCAGCTGAGGCACTAGGAGGCTGAGCACAGGGGCAGTGACCCCTGAGCCCTCCTTTTTCTGAGGCTGATCTCTCTGCTCAGCAACCTGCAGCAACATCCTGCTGATGATATGGACAAATATCTGGCTGATTGAACATTGAGGAAGTTGGTAACACCTCCAAACAGTGCAAAGTGCTAGAAATATAGGTGTTATGTGCACACTCTAGTAGCTTCTGTGTGTATCAGGTAGAAGTTAAGAAAATGCTGGGACGGTCAGCCAAAAAACATGAGATCTCTTCAGCTAGTGCAAATCTGCTTAGTGCACCCAAAGTCACTGGGGCTCCCAGGATTTCTCTAACAGGTGGATCCAGCCAGGTTGCTTCATCCTTTAGAAACTGTGGTTTATACGACTGCTACCATTCTAGGTCTTGGCTGGAAAAAAATGGTTCTTTTTGGTCATAATTGTCACGGATCACTGGGAAAAAAACATGAGAAATGACCAGAATATAACCTCTTGAGAGCGCTGTAAAAAAATTTTTGTTGTTTATTTACTTTAGGAAAAAGAAAAATCAAAGAGAAGAGTAATAAGAAAACTAAGACTCTGTGATGAGAGGAAAATGCAATTTTCTTTTTAAAGCTCTTTCTGATTTTAAAGTGACATACAGAAATGTATAAATGGTTCTGGAAAACTTCACCAAAAAATAGAGAGAAGAGAAAATGAAGGGTGTTATATTGAGGGTCATATCTGCCTTCATCTCCTGTAAAACAATATTTACTGCAACAAAGGCATGGATATTTTAGTTATTTATTGTCATGTCAGCTACAAAATATTAAGAAAATAAAAAAATTATAATTTACCCTGGATGTAGTCTAGTGGCCGAGAGAATAAGATTGCCCTGGAGTATCACACTTCAATGCACAAGCAAGCAGGGATGAGGAGAGCAGGCGGCTTGGAAAGCCTGCCACATACTGAAAGGAGGCATTGCTGGATGGAGTCACATGGAAAGAAGGTTTGTGGCACAAGGGATGGGGTGAAAAGGAGATAGGCAAACCTGGGTACCCCTTCCATTGCCTCCATCCATGGCTATATCCTCGCTGCACAGTCCTGTGCAGCAAGCAAGCAGCTAAGTCCAGGGCAAGTTCTAATGACAAGAGCCTCCAAATAAGAAAAGCAAGCTGGTCCCTTTTCTCCACTTGAAGGTGGTCCAGGGAGAACAGAAAGGTGCCAGGGCCAAATGAGGAAACTGATTTCTTTAGAAAATGAAAATAAAATTGTTCACTTTACCCCAGCTCTTTGCTAATTGCTTCTTCTTGTTTTCTCCACTTGTTCTGAGACAGCATGTCTTTGTGGCTAATTTCTGCCTTTTGTTCTGTGTTACCATGCAACCGGTGGCATCAGGTGCCTTGCAAAGATGATGATGGAAAAGACAGCTGTGGTGTGCCTTGCCCACCCTGCAAACTGCTATGCAAAGTGAGCACTTGGACACCCCATGCAAGAAGCCACAACACATCAGCAGACAAAGAGGACAGACAAGCTGTGAGGAGTTCTGCAGATGGTCAGACGGAGAAATGCCAGTTTTGCATAACTCACTTGGCTTTTTAGAAGCACAATTAAGAGACTGTTGAGCTGGAAAGAGGCAGAAACATTTCCTCCCACTTTAGTTGGGCTTTGGTCAAGAGTTTTTCTTGAGCTTGTCCCTTCTTGTCGTGTCTTGGAAACAATCAGATGAGATGCCCAAGATGGGATCCCCATCAGCACTCTTGGTGTTAGATCCCATCCACCAAGATGATCAGGACAGGGAAACACAGCTTAGCAGCAAGCTGGAGCCATAAAGAGAGGGACTCCTTAGCAAGGCAGAGAGCAATTTGCCAGCAGCTTCTCAGAAGTGGGAATCTCCTCCAGCACTGGTCACAGTAGTCATGGAGCAACGTGGCTGGGTGTGGTTAGAGGTGCTGGGACCTTTCCCTGGCAACAAGAGGGTGTGGGAGCCAGCAAGAGCTCCAGGAAGGTGATGAGGAGGTTGGGGAAGGTTTGCTGAAGCTTGGAGCTTCGGAGCCCAGGCCCCACACACCCAGCGGGGCCAGCAGCGCTGGCAGGGCAGTGGGGCGAGGAGCCCTGTACAGTTTTTCTGTATCATCCTGGTACCTGTGCCAAGGATGAAGCCACCATACGGGTAACCTGGGGGGTCCCAGCTGCCCACAGGTGGGATAATGGCACTCCTGAGGGTCATGGTCACTTCTGTGAGGTTTGTAGTGAGCTGGAGGTGGCATGAGTGCAAGGAAGAAGAGGTCTTGCAGAACAGGGAAAGTGGCAGACAGCACTTGCTGGGAGAGGGCTAGATTCCTTCAGACACAATCACACCACAGATAGACACTAATAAGCAAGATTTAAAAGTGCCAGAAACTCACTACCTTTTTCAAGTGAGTGTGATGTCAGCTCTTCCTCATCCCAGTTTGTGGACTGAGTGTTCAGACTCACTTTCAATCCAGCCCACAAATCATCTTGTCCCTTTTATGTCTTCTCGTCATGCAGTTGGTATTTGTCGTTAACATATTTTATTAGTCTTTGTTCCCCACCCCCAGTAAAAAAGAGTCTTAATAAAATGCCAGAACACATACTGAGAGAAGAACAAATTGTTAATGCGTTCATTAAACAAATACACTTCTCCTCCGGTCTTTGGATGGAAATTAATTACCCTCCTGTAACTTCAACCTGGATGTGTGCTTTGATTGACAGCTGGAGGTTGTGTCTGAATCCTTTTTTTAGGGGCTGAAGTGAGAACTGGCTTGACAGCACTGCAGAGCAGAGTCCTACAGCTTGCTGGGTGTAATCACCCCAGCATGGTTTCTGATATGCCTCAGCCCTGCCCCAGAAAAAAACATGCTGAGGCCAAAGTCACACTGGCCCGTTTACAGTTACAGAGGTTAGCTGTTAATTGCGGCATTTTCAGTCATGAGGACAGGTGATGGCAGGGCTCTGTGAAGGGCTCTGAGAAGGGGTGAGACAACAGTTCACAGAAGGTGAGTTCATTAGTAGCTGCAAAGCACAGGCGCAAGGAGCTTGCTAAACCCTACCAGCAGCTTGTGGGCTTTCTCATCGGCTTGTGGCCCAGCTAGAGGCAAAATCCTGGGCTAGCTGAGTCTTTTGTCATATTTAAAATAATTTCCTCTTCCTGCCTCCCATTGCCAAAGCCATAGGAGGGCAAGATTCCTCTTTATCCTAGAAAAAAATTGCCCTTAGACCCTGCCAGATGCATAACTCCATGCACAGGGAGTTGCTGCACCTCCCTGCCACACCAGTGCCTGCAGCGCTGGCGAAAGCAGCTCCTAGGTCCAGACCCAGCATTTCCCACAGGGCCAGATTGGCCTCCTGCCACCAGCTTGGGTTAGTGACATTTGTAGGACATGTAATTGCACTCCCCCATGATATAGGCGCATTACTAGTCCACGAGCATGCGATAATGAACCTTTTAGCTGGGAGTAGAGAGAGGGGGGAAGAAAGAGAATGAATGAGCCAGGAAAGAGAGAATGACTGCAGATTCAGTTAGTTAATAAAGGGATTGCAGAAAGCAAGGTGAAGAGACAGTGGTAATTTTATGCACTGCCAGTCAGGCCCATTTGTCCTGGGAGCAGCTCCAATTTCTCTCTGAGCTGTTCTTTTTCTTTAGAAATGGAGCTGTGAAAGGGAAAAAAAAACCCTGATTAAAATCAGCACCCAAACTGACAAGTAAAAAAGCCATTTTAATCTCTGTATCCATAGATGTATCGTCTCCCAAATAAGTGAAACAAAGGGGAATTTAGAATATTGGCCAGTCGTACAGAGCAAAGGCTGAAATAATCCAGACTTTGATGGTAGTTTTGTCATATCCCAGTCCTAACCACAACAGAAAGCCAAATTTCATCTTTACAATTATTAATTCCCACTCATCTATGCATCTATCCACTCCGCCCCATTCACTCCCCATGACCATTTAAGAGCAAGCCTCCCTTAAAACCCTTATTAGCACTGTAATTTTGATGCCGTATCTCTGCAACTGGTTCAAATCTTCTTCCTGTTATTAAATATTCCTAATGCTGGATCATAACTGATAACGCCTGCCCTAGCCTGAGCTGAATCCAGAGGAAGAGACAGTTGCCATTCTCCTAGCACCACACACTGGGCCTCTATTTCTTTTAAACAAACCTTTTAGCAGATCTGTGAGCATCAAGGAGGAGTGAGATGTACTTGATGATGTTGCATAGAGCTTCGATTTCTGATTGAGGAGAAAAGAATGTTGTTTGGGGAAGACAGTTAGGAAGGGCATTC
>NW_009634028.1:28015-79160 GCF_000690535.1 Cariama cristata
GCAGGCATGGATTTTCCCCTGCAGTCAATGGGAACTCATTCTGAAAAGGCTGGTTATACTTCAAGACCACAGGGTGCGGGCATAAATAGGACAGCGTAAATATTAAATTCTGGCTGAGAGGTGTTTGGAAGGGGATGGATGAGACAGTTTTGCAGCGGGTCTTTGGGCAGGTACATGTGTTTGGCTGTAAATTCCACTTCACTACAAACCATTCCATGCAAGTTGGTCCAGTGTCTGGGCTCCTGAGCAGTAAGTGCATAACCATGCCATGCTTTTGCCCTCGACAGAAATGCTCTGACCAGCCGTGGCAGTGACTTGGTATAAGGATGAGTGGGATTGAGCACACAAAGCACAATTTGTGCATCTGCATGCAGATGCAAACTGCTAGTATAGAAGCATTTCTGCTGTAGAAGGCAATTGCCTTGTTTTATCCTGTCCTGTCCATCCAGAGTTTGGCCAAGGGAGAGCTAAGGCCTGGTCACAGTAGGTGTAAGCTAAGGCAGTCAACGTGAGCACTCAGGGCTGTTAGAGAAGCTTTCAGGGCTTGTCTCCAAGGGAACACACAGAAAGGTTCAGGAGCAAAGCCAGTGCATTTCTTAAAGAGGATTAAATCTGATGGGGTTACCCCTAAGCACAGGGTCTTGCATAAAAGGCTGAGAGTGTTCATATGTCCGTTTAACCTCTTTTAACTTTCCTGCCTTTACCCCTTTAACTGAGTGAGCACAATCACCTTGTTCTTGTATTGATGACTTGAGTGCAAAAAGGTGTGTGGGATTTTTTTTAACTGAGGCACCAAGAGCGTGTGCCCTTTCCTCGGGTGCACAGAGGTTATAAACCACTCATCAGCAAGCCATATTTTTTGTATTGTTATTCTTGGAGATGAGATATGTGGGGCCTGGGAAATGAAGGCAATCAGCCTTGCTGAGTTTTGTTATAAAGGAGGATGCTGTGGGTGTTAATGTGAGGAGCAGTGTTGGGGCTAAGCAAAATAAGGTGGTCTGTGTGATGCAGCTCAAGCTTGAGGGGACTTTGAGTTCCCAGCTGTCCTGCTCTCTTACTAGCAGTGGTCTTCTTTAGTTGAGGCTGTAGTTCAGCACAGTTCAGTCCTGGCACAGAGGCCCTGCTCCAGTGGATGCGATCACATTACAGGGAATTATCAGGTGGTTGCACCTGGCTTAGAGAGCTCCAAGAAGGCACAGGGGTGCAAAAGGGAAAGCAAAGCACTGGTGGTTTATGAAATTAAAACATTCATCGGTGCCAAATCCATGTGCTAGAGAGGAACTGAGAGATGGGAGAAGTCTCAGCAACATTTTATCAGTAGGTAGGACAAGGAGACTGGAGTTAAAAGCACTGTAGTGTCTGATTTGCTATCTCTTCTCTGCACCTTGGCTGCAATTTCTGCCTTTAGGGGTTTGTTAGGCACCTTGGGTGAGAAATATTTTATATATATTCAGTGGGTTCTGCTTGCAGAGGCCTTAGTATGCATAAGGCAGAAAACCTGTCTGGAAAGATCAGATTGAGTGTCCCTTGTACCCTCCTACAAACAAAAACAGAAGAGGGAAAAGGACAGAAAAAAAAAAGTAACGTGGGCTTCAAGCATAGGAAGGTTGAATCCTGAAGCTTAAGCTGCTTATGGATGCTCTTAGAGAGAACTGGGAGGGCCTGGCATGGAAGTTTTGCCAGAGGAGCAGGGTAGACAGCTATGTGCAAAGTGCACAGGGCATCTGTGCAAGGGGCTGTGGTGTCTGGGCTTCGAGCAACGGAGAGCTGACCTACCGCTGTGGCAGGCAGGCCTTGACAGACCTCTGAGAACAGCGTAGGGCAGGACAGCCTAGAGGTTAGAGTGGTGGAAGAGGTGTCACAGCTGCTGTGTTTGCCACATGTTGCCCAAACAGTGGCCGCCTGGCAAAAGGCCTTTTTTAGGAGCTGAAGAGGTTCACTGGGAGATCTGCTTCCATGAGAACTGCTGTAGAGGGGAACAGAGCCTCACCTCTGTGAACAGCATCTGGCTTGACATGCTTCCTAGCATCTTTTTGGAGATGGACGGTAAGTTCTCCAGAGCACTTCCCCCTAAGCCTGGTAGGCTTGCAAACAGAACTGATATTTGCATTGTAAATGTTCTTGGGTTGAACAATTCCTATTTGAAAGGGCCCTTGGCCGTACCTGGCTGGCATGCTGCTACTGTCTTGATGTAAAGAGAGGTTTTGCAGCGGGACAGAGCAGGGTTTTTCTTGTGTGAAATGCCTGCTGGACAGGAGTGTGTGGAGAAGGGAAGGAAAAGTCAGTATCCCTCTGAAATATAAGACCTTGCTCTTTCTGAAACAAGGGGAGGAAATGCTTGGACAGATCTCTTCTTGCAAAGCTGGCGCTTAGGAGACTTGCTTTCTGTTGCTGCTGAAAGGGCGGAGAAGGGGGACTCACAGGTAGCTCTGCCGTTAGCTGAGAAGTTGGCAGAATCAAACAGGTCCATGCAATGCAACAAGTGCCTGTGGTTAGTCTGGGTATACCAGGAGATCAGGAGACCTGCTGGGCCAGAGCTCAGCTGGTATCAATGTAGAAAAGTCTGAAGAGGTCAAAGGTGTTAAATGATGCTGCCAGAGAGACTGAGATTTTACCTTCTGTATTATAAAGATGGGGCAGTTTGCTGGTTTTACCTTGAATGTGCTGCCAATTGAAAGCTGGATCTCAGGAGAGTGGATTAGATTCTCCTTTGCTTTCAGAGTCTACTGTCTCATCTCCACTCTTAAAAACTATTCTTCATTGAAGGCTGGAAACCTTGATACCACTGAGCACCTGCGTATTGTCAGATGCTGGCTGCAAGTGCAATGTAGGTCTGGTCCTGTAGATGCTGGTGCTGGTTGGAGATGCTTAGTAATAATATCATGACTTGCTGGCAGTGGCACAACAGGAAATTGGAGTAGTAAAATATTTCCCTCCTCACTGCATCCCATTTACATGTTTATAATGGAAGTTTTTAAGACCCTAATGAGAAGGAATGCTCATTGCTGGGAGAAGATGATTAAAGCAGACACAGACATGATTGCAGACAGTAACAAAGGGTTGTTAATTACATCAGAGGAATCAGGAGGGCAGTGCAGCTGGAGTGGCTGCTGTTTGCCACCCTGTGATTGGGGCTGACCTTGTCCCCCTGATCCTGGCACAGCTGTGCTAACCCACAGACTCCAGACTTCAGCAAAAAGCAGCTGAGATACAGCTATGGGTAGATAAAGACAAAGCAAAGGAAAAAGCCCCAAACAAACAAAAAGTCTCTTTCCAGCTGCAGCCTGCAATAGAAGGAGGGAGCTGAATTTTTGCACAGAAAACTGCCTCCTTGTGCTGGGGAGATGGGCAAAGCTGGCCTCTGTCTGCCTGTGGGGGATGTAACCAGTATTCAGAGCAAGAACAAAGACGCTCAGGAAAGGCAAAAAGAGGAGAAGAGCCCTGGAGACATGGCTGAGAGCTCAGCCTGTTAGGCAAGGTAGGCCAGGTAATGACCTGATGGGGTGCAGATTAAGGAGCTTTTGCTGGGTACATATAAATTAGAGCCAGGCTTTGGAGCTATGCAGAGGATGCTGTGGATGTTTCTTTTTTGCAAGCCAAGTCCTCTCCAAATTCTGATTTCTGCTACCTTGCTGGTGGAGCAATGCCCCAGGGAGATATCTCCTTGGATGGAAATCTCCATCTGCCTTCCCATGAGAGTATACGGCACAGTGCTGTTCTAGAAAAGGTGTTTGAGGAGCTGTACACTTGGTGACAGAAGAGAGATAGAAAGAAAGGGATAAAGGAAAGCGCGTGCATATAATTCAGCATAACCAAAAATAGGAGAGAAAAGAGTGAATTAATGGAAGGATGCATGGATGAGTGAAAGAACAAATGAAAAAGAGGTCTTTAGCAATTGCATAGGGCCTAATTTAAGCAGAATAATCCAGATATTTTCTCTTTAAATAAATAAATCAGCAGAGCCTGAAGTGTTTGAGTTGGTCCCAGTCAAAGCTTCAGTATCAAACTTTCATCTATTCTTGACAGAGCAATTAAAGGGAGGGGTACAGGCTCCAAAATGTAGCCCAAAGGAGCAGACTGAATATTTAATACAGTTCCAGGCTTTGAAAGTCCCAACAAACCAGTGGAATGGGGAAGCTGATGACAGCTTTATCTTAATAGGGAAACAGAGGGAAAAACCCAGCTGGCACGTGTTCTGCTGAGAGGGAAGGCCTCATTAGAAGGAAAGGCAGTGCAGCACCAGCAGCAGTGTTACTCCAAGCTGTGGCTGAGACCATAAATACCTGTATGTGAAGGACAAGAGGGATGTGCTGGCAGCCACAGGGCCATTCTTGCAGAGCAAAAGGGAAGCAGGTAGGATTGTGCTCTGATGCTTTTAGTCGAGTTTGACTAGTGCCTTTCTTCTGGAGTGAGGACTCCCTCTAAAAACCAGAGAGGGAGAAACAAAGCATCAGACCTTGTAGGTAGGCTTCCTGCTCACAGACACCGTAGCAGTGCTCTGACCAGAGCAGGGGGGGAAAAAGTTTAATCAGTGTGGCTGCTTCTATGCCTCCATACTTAGAATTTGAGTCTGATTTGGCCTGGTCCCTGTGAAAGCAATTAAACCTGCCACAGTGGGGCAGTCAGAGGCTCCTGAAGCAGTAATCCTCCCTCATTCATGCCTGATTTACACTGCTCCTTTGCATCAGCGCAAAATGTAGCACCAGTGCAAAATAATGAAGAACCAGCCTTAAAGGCTGGATGAAGCCACTATAATACTGTCTGCCATACATTATCCATGCAGAGAAATTTTACGTTGAGACTGAGGGAACAATGTATCCCCGTCATCCTGGCTTGCAGGGAAATGCAAGCTGGGTAGGAAAGAGGCAGCATATTTCCAGGCTGTCTCCTTGGATGCTGTATTAGCATTTCATCATAGAATGGTTTGGTTGGAAGGGACCTTAAAAATCATCAAGTTCCAAGCCCCCTGCCATGGGCAGGGAAACCTCCCACCAGACCAGGTTGCTCACAGGCCCATCCAACCTGGCCTTGAACACTGCCAGGGATGGGGCATCCACAGCTTCTCTGGGCAACCTGTGCCACTGCCTCACCACCCTCACCGGGAAGAATTTCTTCCTAATACGTCATCTAAATCTTCCCTCTTCCGGCCTAAAGCCCCTTGTCCTATCGCTCCAGGCCCTTGCAAAAAGCCCCTCCCCAGATTTCTTGTCTGCCCCCTTTAGGTACTGGAAGGCTGCTCTAAGGTCGCCCCAGAGCCCTCTCTTCTCCAGGCTGAACAACCCCAACTCTCTCAGCCTGTCCTCACAGCAGAGGTGCTCCAGCCCTCTGATTTCCCAGACTGTATTCAATGGAGAAAGAAGTGGATCTTCCCACCTCTCCTGTCCTATCTCAATATGAGTGCTGAGGTGGGGGAGATGGGTTTTCTCTTCGGACAGTACCGAATGACTCTGGACAGTGACTAATAGCAAGTGAATGAGGACTCTGGCCATGGGCTCTGCTCCCCCTCAGAGAAAGCATCCCCTTTCAGAGGCAGCAGAGGTGTGTACCTTGCCTCCCTGGGGGCTGCTGTTCAGGGAGCTGTGGGGTGGGAGTGCTCTGCTCTCTTACACTAGCCGAAAGCCCTTCCCAGCCCAGCAGGTGCCTGTTGTAGCGAAGGAAATGTCATTAACTCCAGTGAGCCTTGGGAATGAATGACTGAGACCGAATCAATGAGAGGTTTTAGCCCTTGCACAAAGCCTAATTTAGAGAAAGCAGTTCAGTTCAGCCTAATGTGCATGAATAGCCCAGGGTCATTCCACCCCTCTTTCTGTTTGCAGGGAAGATACTGACTTATGCTTACCAAAGAAGTCGCCCTGCCTGTGGGCATAGTCTGTGCTGTGTGTGATCTGAGAGTGGGCCCTGAGACACCCGGAGGGGAGCCCAGCAGAGCAGTTCAGCACCGAAGGACGCTTTAGGTTGCACTGTGTCCTGTGTTTTGTTGCTTCTGTTCTGGTGGTGAGCGTTTTGAGTTTTACAAGTGTCTCCCCTGTGTTGCCAGTGGATGGCATTTCTTTACCCCTGTCCCATCATTCATGTACGGGTATGGGATTGATGGGCACTGGCCGCTATTCGTGCTCTGGGTGCTGGAGAGATTGCCTGACATAGGTAGCGTGCTTGGGGCTCTCTGAGACTGTTGCCATAGGGCTAAAGAAATAGCAAAATACCTTAGGGCTTCTTCCCCATTGCTGAGGGCAATCTCTTGGTCTGCAACCTCTGATCAGCACCTCTGGGAGAAGGCGAAGGCAGGAGTTTGTGGGGGAGGAAAGCTGGTGAGTTAGCATGCAGGTTAGCTCAGCTGCCAGAGCTAAAGCAACTCATTAAAGGGATTAGCCACCATCCCTGACTGGATTTAGGATGGTGGCTATTGCTATCAATAAGTAATCCTGTCTCCAATCCTCTCTAGTGGCTTGGGAAAGACAGAGAAGAGAGGAAGGGTGGGAGGGAAGGAGGGACAGTGAGAAATGAGAGGGATAAATTAAGGGAAGTGCTGGAGGCTGGGGAAAAGCTATCCCTGAGAGAGCACAGCTTGCTGGCCAGCTAAGCACCAAACTCTGTTCCCACTCCCTGGGCGGGAGAGCAGGCTGTGCTCTGGTGAGGAGCCAGGAAAGGATCAGTGCAAGCCTCTGGAACCTGCAAGTGTTTTACTAGTTTCTCCCTCCCCAGAGCTGGAGGTGCTTGACTCTTACAAAGGATGGCATTCCAGAAGCAAGCTCTGGCATGGGACCCTGCTTCAACATACCGTGCAGGGCTTGCAACCATCCAAGTTAGACTTGCTGGAAGAGGATTGTGCTGTGCAGTGGCTCGGGGGTTGAATTTTGATTAGCTCTGACACAGTAGCTTATAATCTTTTCATTAGAAAATTATGTTTAATAGAAATTGTTCTGACACCTCTCAGCAGCGTTTTCTCCTAATTCGTTACAGACTCACATGGTGGGAAGGGAGGGGAGATAAATGGAAAGGTATCTATTCAGACAGTTTCTGTTTGGCAATATTTACGCTAATCAGGCTGTGGTGTGAAGTGACTGGAGAACAGGAGGTGGTGGTTGGGGTGGAAGGAGCAGGAGCACAAAAGAGAAATGCTAGTTTTGTGAAACCCTGAGGGAGAAGAGGTGAAATCAACCCAATGCACGCAGCAGGGAAATGTAAAACAGTTGGTGGATACAAAAACCAGACAGACAAGGAATGGTGAGCTGCTGCAGCACACAAAAGTTTGTGCTTGTTCCACAAGGGCGGTTGGCACCGACAGCAACGGTTACACTTGGGGACCTAAAGCCCAAGTGAGCATCCCCAAGAAACTACCTGCTGATCTTTCTACCTGTGTGTCCAGCTTTCCGCTCACAATTACTGTATGTTCATCTGAGCATCCCTTCACACCAATTCATCCACCTGCTTAGCTCTGTTTCTTCTAGTTACACATTTATCTATTCGTTTGCTTACAATATCCATCCATCTCTTGTTTACATACTCACCTATTTGCTAACTTCTCTGTCTATTCCTCTGTCTGCAATATTCATCCAAACAGGGGATGAGGACATCTACTTTCTGTTCTGACCTAGAATCCAATGTTACTCTTTCCTGTGAAATACAATTTTTTGAAAGAAACATTTGTTTGGGCCAAGCGCAATATTTCTTTTCAATTGTGCCTTGAAAAGATAATAGTGTAAAAGCCGTGTTCTTACATGGCAGGTCTTAAAATGAAAAATGAAGGTATTCCTTTCTAACAGTGTCAAAACTATGTTTCTGCTTTATCAAAAGGCATCTCTACCTATTTTTTTAATCAAAATGTCTTCCCAGTTGATGAATGTATGGGTGTTTGAGGAAAAAGCAACAGAGCAAGCATGGAAAATGTCTCCATGTCCTCATGTGCATGATGCAGCCTAGCATCAAAAAGCCATGGCACATGTACAGCTTACACTTTGGCATGAAGGGTGTGTGTGGGGATGCTGATGTGTCCAACCTAAAATGCTACTCCAGATAGGTGCCATGTGGGTCAGTATGTGGCATGTCTGCATGTCTTGGGTTTCATAGAGGGTAAGTGAGATAAGACTTGGCAGAGAGTTTGAGTTGGTGCTAGCAGTGACAGTGCATTGGTCAAATTAGTAATACAAGGTGCTGCTGTGTTATGATTTGCATTAGCTGACTTCAGGCACAGTAGAGACTAAGTTCCTGCTATAGCCAGCGGAGAGAGAGGACTCTTCAAAGGGCAGTTGTGTCCTTTTTTTTCTGTTAATGCAGAAACAACTTGATTACAACTGAGCTTACTCTTCAGCCTTGCAATGTTAATATCTCCCGCAGACCCTCATCTTTCTTATGCGCTACCTTGAACGTCTCAGCCAACATCAGGTTTTTGCAAGTTCATCGCAGCTTCTTGAAGAGGCCATGCAGTCTGGTGGAGAGTGCTGGCAGCTAATCCTCCTGCCCTCTTTTCTCTGACACCATGTATGACACAGACCAAATCATGTCATCTCAGCCTCTGTTTCCAGATCTGTATGATGGAAAGGAATACCATGTGTGGGAACATAAGGAATAATAGTTATTTGCACAGCTCTTTGAGATCCTTAAAGGGAAAACCCTGGAGAGATGTAAAGTATTATTATAAGGGCTGTAAGTTCTTTTCAGGCAGTTAAAGGGATAATAAATTCATTGCCCAGGAGATCTGGTAGTATAAGTTCTGTGCAGTATATGGTAAAAAGGTAAGACTGCTAGAGATCAGGAGCTTTTAAAGATTGATACTGAGCAGAAGGGCAATATAGCCAGGGTTATCAAGGTGAGGGTTATCTTGGTTCTGGGTTAAAGTCAGTGGGATGGAAGGAGGGTCTGAGAAGGGTCAGTGTCTGTGTGCATGTCTTTGGGATGATCTCTGCTGTGTGTTAGCCCTGCGGTCTGACTCTCAATTCCCTCTCAAAGGATGGGGTAGTGCAGCTTGGAAAGGGGACAGAGAGGTGCATGGACAGCCAGGAACAATAGCATGGGGCGCTTGTTTATCTTGCTTGATAACAGAGCTGTGTTCAGCGAGATTTTTTTTTTTTTTTTTTTTTTCCCCTAGGCAGCATTCAAGGAAGGGAGCACCTGAAGTTTTTCTAATTTTCGGTTTCCTTTCTAATGAAAGGGAAGGAAAGTGAACCCACCAACATTTTGTTGGTTAAAGCAGCCCTTTCGTGAAACACTAAATGCGTCTGGATCTTGAGAATGTGCTATTCCTCTAGCAGTTTGTTAGTATTTAATCACATTGTAGTCAGATATTTGGGCCTTATTTCTCATTTGAATTTCTTTGGCTTCATCTTGCAGTCGTAGGGTGGTTGTTATGTCTTTTTTTGGCAGATTAAGGAGGCCTTTAGTACCTGCTATTCTCCCCACAAAGGTTTTTATCTGTTCTAGTCAACTCACTTCTCAATCTCTGTTTGATAAACTAAAAGGATTGAGCTCTTTATGTCACCCTCCAGGGAGCAATGGATCAGTGCTCTCAGCATGCTCTGCATCTGCCTTTGGTCTTCACCAGGGGCAGCAGTTGTCCAGACACCAGCTCCATTTCTGTGAATTCCTACTATATGGATGCTTGCTAGCCTGCACTGTTTTCCCAGTCAGGTCATTTGGGAGGCTCCAGATTTGTAGCATCCTTTGCAGAGCAGAGTGGGAAGCAGTGTTTGATCTCATTGGAGCTGTATCCACTGGAGGAATTGTCTCTGCTTCGCTGCTGCTTGTGCAGCCAGGAACTGTTGGCACCAGCTGCTGAGTTACTCCCCTGCCTCCCGCCCCTACTCGCTCTGGAGCTGCAGACACACCGTTCCTTGTCCGGAGAAACTGGAATAGGCCCAGCTTCCTCAGTGATCCAGATCTCTTCCCGAACAATTTTCCTCCTTTAATTGTCATATACCTCTCCTTAGATCTTTGGGCTTTCTGCAAATTTTGTTAGTATTAATGTAATTCTTTATATCAAGATTATTGAGGAAAATTGAGCCTAGAAATGTGTTAGAAGCAGCACTTGCACCTCTCTTCCTTGTTCACGGATAGTCCTCCATTGACAACCCCTTTCCAAGGAACCGCCAGAAAGCTGATTCTTAATCCATTTAGCACATGCTTTACTGATATTGTATAGTGCTAATTTTTTAATCAGAAGGTTGTGAGATACAAAGTCAAACATCTTACCACAGCTAAATATATTACATCTTTGCAGTTACCCTTATCAACTAAACTTCTAATGTCATCAAAGAATGAAATCAGATTTGTCTGACAAGACCTATTTTCCATAAAACCGTGTTGACTGATGTTAATTATATTTCTCTCCTTTAATTCTTTATCAATTGAATCATATATCAACTTTTCTGATTACTTTGCCAGGGACAGATGTTGACTGGCCTAGATTCCCTGCTTCAGAGTCTTGTGGCAGTTGTGAAATACAGGCACCATGTTCACGTTTTCCTTCTGTGATTTCCTTCCTTTTCCAGGGAAATGGGTAGGTGTGAGCTCTAATGTATAGGGGAGCATGGCTGGGTTAGAAAAGATAGCAACCGCTTTGTACAAATGTAAGGCGTGGGAGGGGAGCGTATCTCTCACTTTGGCTATTTGCTGTTGACTTCCCTTTGCCTTTTTTACACCATAGCTGGGATATCTTATCCAGGGCATATGCGTGCAGCTCAGTGCATCTGTAATGCTGATCTTGGCAAGACTCATCCCTGAAGAAGCGGTGAAAGGGAGTCCCAGGAAACAACCTGAAGTGGGACCTGATGCAGGACCATGTTTAGGTGATTGGCCCTATTTAGGTTGGGAAGCCCACCTCTTCTGTGTAATAGAAGCACCCAAGGACCCACTGCAAACACTCCTGGCATGCGGGTTGGATAGGACCTTTGAGATACGCTTCTGTCATTCATAACCAGCTTGCAAATGACTTTGCACAAAGATTCTTCTGAGCCAAATGTACCTCACTACTACTATATCTCTTTCACAGCCTCCAACACAGTTACCACTGGCCCAATAATGCACTTACATCCAGTGACCCTGCTGACGGACTGTACAAAAGGTTGTAGCTTGCCTTTTCTTGCTACCTATCATGGCCAGTGACTGACTGGAGCAGAGATGATAACCCATATTAAATAATTATTCCTGTCACCTTGATGTTGCAGCTGGTTGGCCTGGTGTCCCATACCGACCCCTTTGGACTGGACAGCATGGAGCTAAGCGATGGCATTGCCTTCATGCATTGCAGGAGAGACAGTGTGAGGCTGTGGAGTGGTGGGTGGAGCTCTCTGCCCTCCTCCAGGAGGAGGCGGCGGTGGGCCAGGCAATCCCACAAGGAACTCAGTTTTTGGGGACTTGCGTTTGACTCTGGAATGGAACAAAGGGGTTTTCCCTTCTGGGCTGCAAGTTTTCTTTTCCTGTTTCCACACAGGATCTTCCCAAAGATTATACCAGCTCTGAAGATATTTGTTCATGCTTTGAGACCAGATGTATCAGCTGCTAGGCTTGTTCCCACTGAATTCACAGGAAAAAAAAATATCTTTAAGAAGGGTCTTTCTGCTTCAGGGCATGGCAAGGTGCTATTAAATAGGCGTGAAGGAGTAGCTACAACCACCCTGTAGCATGGCGAGCTTGTAGGCATGATCTATCCTTGGAGCTCACTGCCTCAAGGTAGGAAGTGAGGTGAAATACTGACCAAGACTGACAAAGGTACTTGTTTTTGGAGGTACTGAGCACTTCCACAGGTATGTTAGATCTTATTGTGTGTATCCATCCACCTGATCAACTATCTCCACCCTAGTTTCACTCTGCAAAGGTACAAGCTATTGCATACTTGGCAAGAGGGCTAGGATTTATTAAGTGAGGAAAATGCTGTGGTTTTGTGTAAAGTAGCTGGTACCTTTCCCAGGGAGGAGGCATGTTACCGCACTTCTCTGGTCCAGTGTCAGTCCCTGCTGTAGCGCTTCTCCTGTTAGTTTCCAGACATCAGAAGCAATCAGCTATCTCCTACTGCCAGACAGTGTTAGATTTTCTTACCTCTCCTGATAAGAACTAACCTAGCATTTTACAACTGTGTATCTGAAATTAGTAGCAGCTTAATCTCCCTCTGCTGGATCACTCAGAGGTGTAATTGTGCAGAAAAAAGGGTATTAAAATGCAAAACACTCTCCTATACTTTTTCATGTTAAATCCCTTCTTCCTTCTATTCTTTTAATTCTACAAGAGGGTTTTTACTTTTTTCCTTCCCCCATGCGTGTGTCTGTGCGTCTTTCATAAACAGAATGAGCTGGGCACGCAGAGAGAATAATTTCAATTTCTACATAAATCTCAGAAATGAATACTTAAATTCAAGCAAAAAATACATTCTTACACCTTTAATTTCCTCTCTATGAAGTATAATGAAAAAGCCTGATTATTTTTAATTCTTCCCTTTAATAATTCAGCAGCAGAGTGATTTAAAGCTGGGGACGATAATTACCTTTTCACTTCCCTGGTAAATGGAGTTTTAATAGAAATGGAAGCTCAAATGCTGGAATTAATTCAAACAGGTCAGCAGCAGGTCATCCATAGCATCTTCTGTATAAATCATTTATCTGAAAAATGGCCTGCTTCTCAGTTTCACAGGAATCCCTACCCAGAGGCTACATTTAAAAAGAAGACGCAATGTTTATATCTTGTAAAGCACGGAGGGGAAAAAAGAGTGCAATCCACGTCATCTTGGAAGGATTTTTTTAATGCAAATTAAACTGCTAGTTGAAGGACAGGAGAGCAAGGTCTTGTCTAGATTAGGGAAATTCAGCTGTAGCTACAATGATCATTTACTGTGGAAGCTTATATAGATCCCATTATCTAAGCAGTCTGTGCTACTCAGTCTATTTATCTTCATACTACACCTGCTACACCCATTTTATAGATGAGGAATGGGGGTGAGCAGTGTCATCGAGAGGGAGCGGAGCAGCTGAGACTAGACCCCCAAAACGGGGAGTAGGCTCTAATTACTACCCCATGCAGCCACTAAGGCCTTTCAGGCAGAGAAAAAAAACAGTCTCTTCAGCTCAGCCATCCATGGAGGTGTGTTTTGTAAAAACAAGGAAGAAAACAGGCCAGGTTTAGCCAAAGCTGATCCTGCCCCGGGCAGGATGGTGACCCCAGAGAGCTGGCGCACCAAGTCTTTTCCTGGCACAGGGAGAAAGGGAAAAGGCTCTGATGGCTTCACTGAGATTCCCAGAGGCTGCACCAAGGTCCTGTCCTAACAGATTCAACTGCTAAATCATCCTTGTGGGGTCAGGAGCTCTGCTGAAATACTTACCCCGAGCAGTCCCAAGGCTGCTTCCAGCTGGGATTGATGTCTCTGGGCAGGGGGATGAGCCCAGCACCTTGCTGAAGTGGAAAGGAGTGGGCCAGAAGCAGGGTTTGACTGGAATCAGGCAAAGCATCTGGGGGTTAAATTTTTCATGAGAGCTAAACATAAGCCGCCTGGTCTCTAATTAAGCACTGGGACGATGGAACTTTAAAGCACTCCAGCTCTGATTCGCCACAAGTGCATGGTAATGATTTCTTTTCAAATGTCAAGCAGTTTTGTTTCTATTTCCTTTCATAAATAATTGGTGCTGAGCCGGTGGCAACACCAGCATCCAGCTGGCGAGAGGAGCCCATGTGATCCACTTCTAGCATCCAGCCATGCACTGGGGCTGTTACAGCATACCCCAGGAGTGCAGGCAGGACTGCGTGACTTAGGGTGCTGCTCCACCCCAAAGGGAAAAGGGAGAGGAAGGGGGAAAAAGCCCTTTCCCCCCTAGTGGAAATATGTGCTTTCCTGCTATCAGTGCAGGGTACAAGAAGCCACTGCAATTTCTTTGAGGTTTCCTATTTCATTTTACCAGGTCTTTTCTTTTCACTAAGATTAACCCAGAATTTACAGAGTATGCTCATGGCAGGGAACTGTGGTTGCACACTGCAAGGATGGAGGATGGCAAAAGACATGTGCTTTTCGGCAGGAATAAGGGGGAGGTCTCATGCCTGAGGGCCAAGCCAATTCTGGACAACCTTTGCTCTAGCACTGGATCACAACGGGGGAGGAGAGGAGCACGAAAATGAAAGCTGGGTGGATGGATGAATTGTTTGCCACCTTGCGTGCTGGGGAAGGAGCCTGGTTAGGCAGGCTCTAAAGTGGATGTGTGTTGGGGGATTATTTTTATTGTGATGCTTCTGGTTCACAAGTCTGTTTAGCTTTCCATAATGCATGATGTGCCTCTGGTTATGCCAGTACTCTCTGGTCACCTGGCACACACTGGGATGTGTCCAACAGGTGAGACAAATGCGCTTGGTCTCTGCAGAGAGAGTGCTTCTGAACCTTGGTGGAGCCTGTCTCCCGCTGAGCTGCCACCAGGCCAGCACTGGCCAGAGAGCCTGCATGTGAATAAGTACACGCTCAGCTGTGCTGTTCTGGCAGAGGGCAGCCAGTGGTTCCAGGCTAGTCCTCCCCTTCCTGCTCCTCTGCAAGTAAGCAGCACATCCTGCCGGGATGCACTGCCCTTCCTGGAGCTCCACTGGCTGCTGCGTGTTTTCTCTGCCGGTTAGACTCTACACTAATACTTCTATATCCATTACCGTTCACAGCCATGTATTATACACCATTGCCTGGGGAACTCAAGCAAATGATTGCATTGCTGGAATCTCAAACTCTGTCGGTAAATACAAATACAGCTTCCAGACATAGGCAATGACCCAATCAGCCATCAAGTCAAGGAGTTCAAACTGATGTCTTTTTTGGGGGTCCTACTTAAAATGCTGCAGAAGTGCTGTATGTTATAAAAATGTTCAATACAAGTTGCAGGTCCCTATTTAGACTGACAGACTCCCTATCAGATCTTAAATAATGCCCTTTTTCCTTTCCTTTCCTTCTGCTGTCTTCAGAGTTGCCACTGGCAGTACTATAGATGAGAAGTGCATTCAATTAAAAGCAGAAAGCGTTTCAGAAATGTAAAAACTTCGGGAATCAGATCTACTGGCAGAAAGGTGACCTGCTAAGGGACATCCTGCTCTTACTGCAATGATGGAGTTGATGACCTAACTGTCTTTCAAAGGAATGCCTGGAGTTTCAGATTCCCTGGACCTATCCAGCCTAGGAAAGCAGATGTTTAAACCCTGATTTTGCTTGCCTCTTACTGTATTCCTTATTTAGCCCCAGAAATATCTGAAGTGGCCATGCTGCCTATCTCAAGAGGGAAGGAAGAAAATAAATCAGACAAACTAGAAGCTGGGTTGTTTGCTTAAGGCATGTTAAAGAAGCGTGTGCATGGCCTTCTGCCTCTGCTGCAGGGCAGTGCCATGGCTAACATCTATACCTTGCTCCCATGTGTCAAATGCATGTTGGGGACAGCCAGCTTGTACTGTCTGGGGCCACTAAAGACAGAGGCCTGCATCATATGCATTTCACTCGCAGATCCACCATGAGAAGTCTATGCATGCCCTGGTGTCTGCCAGTGTGCAGTGCATACACATATACTATGTGTATATAGCTGTATCTCTCCCCATGCACATGTGGCTGTCCCATATAATCCAACCCTCCATTATGGGAACAAGCTGGAGCATTGTAATGGTATGCTTCAAGCAGCCAGGGCTGCTTGTTTCCCAGAGCCTTTTCCCTGTGCTTCTTGGTGTCACGGCTCTCTGAATCACTGCTGGTTGCTTTGCTCTGGCAGTGCAGCTTGCAGCCTCTTGCACAAACAGGCCTTTCCCTTCTCCTGTTGCAGTAATGATGTTTATTGAGTTGTGCACACATCCACTCTCCTGCATTTTTCATGGGCCTGCTCTCCAGAGGCAGTGCAGCCTGCTAATCAAACAGCATCAAACCAAGTGATTGCTTCTGCTCCCTACTACAGCTGATAATTACCCTCCTTTCCCTGCAACAAGCCCTGACAACTGCCACCCTGTTGGTCACTAGCCACAGATTTAATTGACAGGTGGTCTATTACCTCTGCTCACGCAGGCTCTTTGATTAAGTGTTAGGAGAAGGCAGACAGTGCCCTGTCCGTCTTTTAGCAAAGGAGGGGAGGAAACAGGCTGCGGTGTATGGCTGGGACCCAGCCACTGATGGTGTTATTCATCCTGTGATAATAAACTCTGCCTTTTCCATCCTGTCCCCTTACAGCAGTTCAGCACGGGGTGGTGGCCATGCTAGTAAGGCAGAGCCCTTATCTTACCAGCTCTGCTCTGCGAGAGGACCATGCAAGGTGGAAAAATATAAAAGAGTGGAAGGGATGTTCTCTTAAAACAGCCCAGCAAGAGTCCGCCGTGTGACATAGTCCCCTTCATTTGAAGGCCTCAACCTTGAAAGCAGGGAGGTAGCAATCCTACTTTCATTAGAGCAGAGTTTTTAGCAGCCAGGAAGAAGAATGAGGTAGGGCAATTTCTGGGTCTCTAGAGCCAGTGCTGGAAGTGCTGCAAAATGCTCCTGGGTAAAAGGTCTGCCAGAAGATACCGCTCTCCCTCCATGCCACGTTTGACTTTCTGGTAGGTAGCGATAGGTGCCTTTGCAAGGAGGGAAGGTGCAGTTAGTCATGTAGGGAGCGTTGCATTAGAAGATACTGCTCTCCCTCCATGCCACATTTATGTTTGACTTTCTGGTAGGTAGCGATAGGTGCCTTTGCAAGGAGGGAAGGTGCAGTTAGTCATGTAGGGAGCGTTGCATTATTTCCTCAGAGCCTGTCCAGAGCTCTGCAGAAACCTGCCCTGGACGACTCTGAGAACCACAGCTCTGCCCTAGAGTTACGGGAGAGCCCGAAGGCATGGCAGGATTGCTGAAGTGGAGGTAGTGGTGCTCACGTGAGTCTCTTGGCCTTGTTCTTGGCCAGCCAGCTCAGGAACTGCAGAAACCCCTCCTTGGTGGCACAGCACAGAGGCATGGCTCCTGCATCTATTGGCACGTGGTCTGGGGGCTTCCTAGAGCTCATCTGTTAAAGATGAGACAAAGCATTGTGTAGCACCCAGCAGTGTGCCTTTGCTGTAATGAACCAATGCTGCAGAAACTTCATTCCTTGTGCTCCTTCCTCCTCTGTCACTGGTCACTCGCAAAGCCTGGATTTTTTAATCCCAATCTCAGATACAGATGGAGCAATCGCAAATATAAAACAAAAAGCAGTGCCTTAAGGCTAACAGCCTCCTTCACCACTCTGGTGCAGAGCTGTCATCTATTTCTTGGTGTGTGGGCACTCACTGTTCCCCTAGGTAAAGGCAAGCTTGTGTTCAACAGCTGCTATGACTCAGCCCTACCACTTCCCCACTCTCGCCAAAAAACACCTTTCCCAGTGCTTGCCCTGTTCCAAGCATAAACTGACATGGAGCATCCTGTGGCCTCAGTGTGCCAGGAGGGCTGTTCCTGGTTATGGGGTAGGAAAATAGCTGCTTGAACTCCTGGTATGGGATAAGGAGTCTTTGGAATATTGCGGGAGATCCCTGGGGCTCTGGGACTTCATAGTGTGAAGGATATGCGGAGCTCCGAGAGAAAGAAGAACATCTGTTTTTCCCACCCTTTGCTAGAGAGTTGCCTTTCACTTTTTACTTGTTTGTGGTGATATGAATACTCCAGATGAGAAGAACTAAGTCTCGTGTTACGGAAATATGGTGAAATCTGAAAAGTTGTGTCCTCAGTACTCTCTCCCTGCCCACTTCTCAGTATCCCACCCGAATGACATGCGCACTGTCAGGGCTCGTGGTCATGTGCCATCTCTTCATCTCTCCCCTAAAACAAAAACATGTCCTCCAGACAAAGCAGCAACAAAGAGTGGTAATTTATGAGTACTGAATAATTCAAGTGACTTCCATGCCCTGCTACATTTTTGTTATTGTCCCTTGGGAGAATCCACTCCCTGACACACATACATAGTCCCCACCATGCACACACACGGGGAATGGAAGAGGGGGAGACCCTCGAGGGAGACACAAATGTTACACATACTACTTTCCCTTTTCATCCACCCATCCCTCCCTCTAGCCACCTCTTCCTCTGTATAAACACAACTGTCTTCCCAGTCGTCCCTTTCCATACGTTGCTTTCTGTCTTTCACGTACCCCTCAGCCTTCCTGTGGTTTACCACCACAATATGCTCGAGTGTCCCTCAAGAGCATTCCATTTCCATAGGAGATGGGACCTGGGAATTTGGCTTTAATATTTCATAAGCTTCCTTCTAAAATGTAAAGCATATTTATGTTATTTGCATCAACTACCAGGAAAACAAATGCCTTCGATTTGCAAGCAGATCCTAACCTGCTGCCCATTTTTCCAGGGCTGAGCATAAATAACACAATTTATTCAAAGGAACCCTTTCTTCTATTTACATTTATATTGAATAATTTAAAACAACTTTCTCCACTTCTATAAATTCTTCCTTCTAGGATGTGGGAACCTGTCCATGTCTAAGGAATGTGCTTCTAAGGGAAACTTTTAACTACACAAGCACACATGTATGTTCGCAAATCTGATCGTATTCATGCCTGAGCCATCCTCCAGGCTAGACTGACCATACTGGGCAAAGAGACCATACTGAGAAAGAGGGAACACTTAGCGTTCAGGTCCTAGATGCAGGGGAGGCAATGGTGAGCCCAGGAATAAGAGCTGCAAGTTGGATCATCCTGAGGAAGAGCTTTGATAGACGACATTAAAATGCCAGGGTGAAGAAAACTCAGCACTCTGGTCTTGCCCTGAAAACGTTGTACTATGTGTGTTCATTTGGGAAAGAGGGAAGAGCTTGTGTCTCAGATGTAAACTGGCACTGCAGGCTGTAAGCTGGGAGAGCACAAGGCCAAAAATTATCTGGCCCTGTCCAAATTCTATTCCTTCCTCTTTTGCCTGCATCTGAAGAGGGGATACAAAGGGACTGCATTAGAGATCAACACATGCTCATGCAAAACTGTAACACAACAAACTCAGGCTCCACAATCTTAATGCTGGAAAAAGCTTGTAGAATTCAGCCTGCAGAATGTTGAGGCTGAGCTCTTCCCAGCATCATCCAGGGAAGCAGATCTTCAGCTGGTGTCAATCTGTGATAATCAGTGAGTTGATTTAAACCCACTGAATACCACTTTCCCACTTTAATTTCCTCTCTCCGTGGACAGGTTTAGATTCTTTGTTTCTTATCTCTTTCTAATCATTTATATTTTCATCACTTCCTCAGGGTTTCTTTGGCAGCATTCTCTTAAGTTTAGTCTGTTTGCTAGACACACGAGTTAGTGTTATTATTCTATACTGCCTTCCAGACACATTGTCCATCACTTAGGCATGACAGGGAAGTGAGCCAAAAATTAATCAAGCTATCACACCCCAATGGATGAGGGAATCTCCCTTGGAAACCCAAGCAGGAGTAGTCAGAGAGGAAATTCTACAGTGAATCTCACTAGAGGAGTGGGAGTCCAGATTAATTAGCAATAGAGTTTGAAGTTTCAATAATGTCTAGTTGCTTAATCTAAAAACTGTGTCTATCAATCTCAAGAATCCAAGTTCTGTTTCCAGCATAGAGCATGATTCAAACATTAGTGTGTGCCTTGGACAGCTGATGATTTTTTTCACCCTGTTTTTACAGGATATCAGGTATGTTTGGTTTTTTTATTTCTTTAATCTATGCTAATCTCAACCTGTATGACCTCTCTGTGTAGTAGAGAAGCTTGATTGCAGTATGTAGCTTATCCGCAGGCTGTAGTAGATGGATCTCCTGCGGCTGGAAAATCTCCTGAGCCTACCTTTGCTAAATGGTAATATTTAATTTCTTGAGGGGAAGCCAGGGAGGTTGAGGAGGGCCCTTGAAGCAGACAAAAGGGGTTGTAATCGGCCACGGAAGATCCACAGTTCCTCTGTGGTAGGAACCTGCAAGTTTTAGACTTGCATATTGACTTGCAGTGTGTTTGGAGATGGCATACTTGAATGTTGGAAAGTGCTAGCTTGTGGACTCTTTATCACAAGTGAGAGGAAGAAATGTTGTAGAAGGGAGAGAAATTGCCAGTAATTTGCTTGTCCTTTGGGAATAACTTCTGCAAACACTGACAAGAACCACATGTAGCTTTATGGAGAAGCCCAGGAAAGTCTGCTGGGAGCAAGGAAGAGCCTGATACAGCACTGGGGAGGTGTGAGAGCAATGGAAGTAGAGAAACAGGCAGAAACACCAGGCAGTGAGGGTAGGGAGCCTCCTCCTTTTCACTGCAGCTTTGATTTGTTAGTAAGAGGGAATTCAGTTCCTCGTGTGTTTAGTCTTTGCTTCATGGAGAAAGTGGTCAATTTATTCCACAGAGGTAGCAGAACCTAAAGTATGGACACTTGCTGGGCTGAGATCTGCACAGCTTGGTTCAAAAATGCTCAGAGGCCACCAGCAAGCTGCAGTCTCTTATTCAGGTTCAAGGAAGGTTTGAGAGTGAAGGCTTTGGGACCTCAGATCAGAAAGTCCTTAACTCATTGTTTTTAAGGAGAAATTTGATGACACTAAGATAATGTGTACATATACTGAGTGGATCAGATCATAAAGGGATGGGAGCTGGTTATATTGGTCTATCCCAAAGGATAGCCCAACAAACAAACTGCAGGAAACGCTATCCTCAAATTGATGTAAACTAGGAGTCATTCAAATGAAGCTCAAAGCACTCATGAACTATTTGGGTAAATACACTTTTAATCTGGTGTTGACTCCATTAGAAACAGAGGAACCTAATTACTGCTTGCAGTAAAACTAGAGAAAGATGCTGGCAAATCAAAGCTGATACAGTAACAGAAGTGTTAGTCTTTTAATTGAAAGTGGAATAAATTCACCTGCATATAATACCTCCCCAGAACGTTTCTCCTTAAAGATAGCTTCCTTTTCTTTTCTCAGCTATTACTAAAATTTCAAGGTTAAAGATTAATTATAATGGTAATATTACCATTTATTTTACTGCCAGCTGTACAGGGAGAATAAATCTAGATTGGAAATAAATTGTGGTTACTGTGTCCACACTTAAAAGCTTGCGATACTGCCTCTGTAATAATGAAACATTATTGACTAATTCTATTGAATTTGGCAAATGCCCTCCCTTGCTACTTCCACTACACTGAGGCACAGATCTTGGAAAAACAGGATCTTCTTTAACCAAGAATTCAAGTCCTGGCATCTAGCAAACCGGAACATCAGAAAAGGAAATTATGAACACCCATTCCTTCTTCTCCCTTAATCTAAAATAGTTTGTTTCTTTTCCATTCCCCCTTCTTTTGTCTTGTTTATTTCTCTGAAATCCAACATCCAGCAGGTACCTCCTGGTAGTGTTTTATGTATAAGGGCACAGATACCCATTTAATTAACTCCATAATTGTATGGTAACTGCTGGCCTTCTGATTGCACAGTAAGCAGCAGATAGATTAAGACAGTAATTTCATGGTTATTTCTGTCTTTCCTGACTGCTCATCTCTTAGGGACAAATTCGGATGTCCCTTGCAAAGCTTATAATTAGGCAAAGCCTCTCACTGAGGCCAGGGAAAGACTGGTGTACCCAGGGAGGCTGAGGCCAGAACCTCTGCACGTGGCTATTGACCCGGTTGTTAATGGGGTAATGAAGGGAGCTGGAGGTTCCTGCAGAGGGCGCGGCAGCATCAAGGGCCACATGACAAAGAGGATCCCTGTCTCTTACAGCTTGTGATACAAACAGCCGGGCTGAGGAAACAGAGGCAGGTGATGTGGAAAGGTTTGATTCATTTATCAGGTGCCATGTTAGGAGTGTTGTCCCCTTACTTCCTCTGCAATACAAAGGAAAGGATAAACACCTCCTGAGGATAATTCAGCCCACCTTCAGAGCTGAATGGCCTTCATGAGAGAGAGAGTGACTGCATGAATGACCAGGGTGAGGAGGAAGGCTGCTCTGATTTCTCCTGAGCTCTGCTCCATCCGCCCAGATATGGCATGGGAGTCAGCTGTTGGACTTACTGTGCTCTCCTACCTCATCAGCACGGGGCTCAGATCAGAGGGATGGCAGCCCAGGCAGCCTTTCTCTGTCCAGGACTCTATTGATGCGGCAGTGGTATAGGAGAAAGAGCAGAGTTCAGAGGGCGTCTTCGGTGCCCCTCACAGCAATGCTCACGAGTCGTCCTTGAGGATGGAGGTGTAGGCATTAGGCTGTGCAGAGGCAGGAGGATGCCTGGTGCTCACACCAGTCATAGGGAACCCCGTGAATAGGGTTGGAGGGACATGATCAAAGGAAGTTGGGAGGAAAGTCCTGCAGCAAATCTAGGCTAAGGAAAAGAAAAAATAACCTCTTCTTCTTCCTGTCTTAGCACCTCTTTTGCCTCTTGCAGTACCCCTGCTTGTATAACTGCCTGATCACTACAACCTTGGATGTAATTATCCCTATCTGAAGCCATTCTCATAACTATCAAGTCAGATTTGCCATGAGCTGCTGACATCTGAAAATGAGGTCTACAGGCAAGATCAGCTGCAGGCTGCAACTGTGTGATACAATGAACAAATCTCACATGGCTGCAAAGCATGAAACTCTTGGCTTTATTAACTCAAACTTCTTTACTGATATTAGACTTGTGATGTCCACAGAACAGATTGCCCATTAGCTAGGTAAATTGTGATAGGAAATGACAATTTCCCTCCTTCTCTCCCAGCTCTCCCAGTTCATCTCAACTCATGTGTTGTGATCTTGCTTTTTCCCTTTTTGTCAACAGGCAGCTTACGTCAGACATGAGATTTTAGAATCTAGAGTTGCATCAGAAATGACAAAAATCACATTCGTTGTTGACTATGAGGCTGGGCCACAGTCCTTTGAAGCCAATAGGAGACTTTCTTCCATTTGACTAGATGTTGTGTCAGGACTTAAAAAGGATTAGAATATAAAATAGAAATTAAAATAGAAAATAACAGGTAGGAGCAGAATGAGAAATTGGAATGACTTGGCAAACACTGCTCTCAGTGAGCATTGACTGAACCTAGAGCAAACCCAAGATTCAAAGCTGAGATGCACTGATAGTTTCCACTGGATCTTCAAGCTGTCTTTAGTTATGAGAAGATCTAGGAACCATATGGTACTGATGGCACTTGCCACAGAGCTTGGTGTGCTGGAAATTCTGTTTAGGAACCAAAATAAAATCTTTCTGGATACACTTCCCAAAGACCAAAATCCCTTCAAGCATCAAACAGGGACCCTTTAGAGTGCTTGTGTTTGAACATTTGAAGCAATTATTCATGTTCATCCAGCTCCGAATTGCTACCAAACACCATGTGTTTTTCCTCAGTGTTAATAAAATCCTAAATGATTCTTCATTAAGAAGCCCATTAAGACTACTGCAGTTTCCTCGAAGCTCATTAAAGGATATTCTCACCACTAAATTATCACACCGGAGTTTTATAGAAGTCTGAGGAAAGATGCCCTATTGTGATTAATTCATGATAGATTTTCTTTCCCTTGCTTGCAGTCTGTTCCCCAGACTTGTCTTTGCAAATTTCCCAACCTTTGGGTTACATGGAGAATAATACTGATCCTTCAGTATTTGCTTCATGGGAACAACATTCCAGACCTGCGAGGTGATAAGCCTGCCACCTGTATTTATAGAGCTTCCCTCCCTCTTGCGTCTGCCACCAGGGCCTCTTCTCTGCAGAGATGGTTCCTGCCATTGTGAACTTCCAAGCCTTGTGTAGTCCTGGTAGTGGTGATGGCCAGGAGAAACCTGGCCTGTCCAGGACAGGACCTCCATTGGCACATCTCTACTGAAGGTCACTGAACTGCCTCTCACCCACGGGCAATCCCATGCAAGTGGCATGCAGGACTAAAGCAATGGTCTTGAGCTGTGCTTGTGTTGCCTGGAGCCTTGCTTTCCAGACAGCAAAGTACCACACTGCACCCATTAACCACACACCCTCTTCTTCCACTGAGCTGGGACTTGACCTGCTGGCTACTCCTGAATCCTCCCCTGTAACGCTTCCACCTCCAAAGCATTAGGATCAAGAGCAGCCTTGCAAGCCAAAAATCTGAAGACAAAGTGGTAAAAACAATAGCAGAAGACAGAATCATTTAAATTAAGTCCATGCTGGGTCTGTGTGTTCTCCCCACACCAGATTCTCCTGAACCCAGTGGCAAGCTGTAAGAGCTGGGGATCATTGAAGTGTGAGAACACAGGCTGCTTTAACAAAACAGAGCTGCTCTAATCTCCCACTGAGTATTAAAATCTTATTTTATGGTGCATTATACACTTGGCCTTTTGAACAACCAGTGACCATAAATGGTGTTTGCATCCTGAAGCCAAATCTAGGGACAGAATAAGAGAGACTCCGTCTGGCTGGAGAGGATGGAGTGGGACGGCCAGCGCTGCACAATTATTTATGTCCATTCAGAGACACAGGGAAATTAAGTGCATTAACAGGGCTGCCAGACCCTCCTCAGAATGGGGCTTTAAATGATATTGATGTGGTGCTAATAGGTGCACAGTTTGTCTTTTTTGTATTACAGCACAGGGCTTGGAACAGGCACTTGGATAGCGAGCTTAGGCATATTCTGTCTCTTCAGGAGGATTTGTTTCTAGGGATTTGGAGTTTCGAAAAGCTGCAGAACCCATTTGACCCAACAAGAGGATCAGAGAGGTGTCAGGGGTAGCCAGATGCAGTGCCCACCCAACCCAAATCCAACACGAGACCCCATTCAGCATGCCACTGACAGAGCACTGACATCTGCTGTTTTCACTCAGACTTCATTCGCCAGTCAAAGGTCAAGACTCCTTAAATCAGGATTTTGCTTGAAAAAGGAATGAAAAATCTGAATAATATCCCCTGTCTGAGAATGACCTTTGGCAAGCCATGATTTGAGGCAGGCAGAAGGTCTCATTTATAAAGAAAAGTCCAGATTTAGGACCAGCTCTGAAGCATCTGTGATAATTTCTGGAGTTATTACAAATAGGGACAGATTTTGTATTCCAGGAATCCTGAATGTGCCTGGATTACTCTCTTCTTTGGGTCAGTTTCCAACCACAGGGCACTCTCAGGGCCATTGTTATCCTGTAGGGATGTGCAGATATCTGCTGGCTCTGCCTGTAACTGGGGTTCTGCGTAGGATGTTCCCCTGTCTGGGGCCACTTTCAGTGTCAGACAGCTTGGGGAGGGAGGATTTCGGTCCCTAGACAGGTATGTGGTTTTCGTTTTCTGTCTGGCTTTCTACTCACAATTGCCAACTGGAGTTGTTTGAATTCATCCCCAACAGCAATAATAAGACTGTGCAAGGTATTTGACTGAAGTCCATGGGCTGCGTACAAATGAAGGTGGCACATTCCCCAGTCAGATGCTGGGGAAGAGATTTCGGGGGAGCTGTGTGAGGAACAGCTCATGGCTCTTCCCTGACTGCTGAGATTCTATTAGTAATTCCATCTACCCAATCCAATTTTATTATTTCTAAGATTTCAATCACTTCATATCCTTATGAAGGGCAAAATTTCTTATGCAAGTGTCATTATATCACCCCACTGATTTTCAAGGGACTATGCTACCAGCATCCGGGTTGCATTTCATCCTTAAGCGCATTCAACACCACATCCTTTTTTTGTACAGAGCTCTGCCTTGCACGTTTGGGCTAGGCCTTTTAGATCATTGAAAGTAACTGGGCAGCGACCAGGCACACATAAATACTGCATAAGTGGGAATGCCTATGGAATTCAGATTCAGAAAGAAAAGGAGAACGCAGCCCTTGTGCTGGGTTTCTGTGGCAGAAAGCTGCTCCTTGGCATTTCTGATCTGAAAGTGGATCTGCAAGTACTTCTGAAGTGGAATGTGTTAACGCATGACAGTTATCTCTGGAGCTGTGTGTCCGGGCATTTGGGGCATGCCTTACACTGAAGACTGTTGTGTTGTGGGGACTTAAAGGGCTCGGTCCTTTGCTGGCCTCTGGTCCACGGAATTTCTTCTTCTTTTGCTTCCCTAGGGTTTTGAGACATACCTCCTATAAGAAACCACTTTTTCTCAGGTGACAGAGGAAACCTCTGTCCACTCTTTCAGACTGTGTGCCTGCCTATGTAAGACTCCCTAGGAAATCCCTCCCACCTACAGATAAAAGTTCCTCTTATGTGGCCTATTCCTTTCAGCTTTAATCTTCTCTGGAATCAGCTATTAAATCAAGAGTGTGTGCAATTATCGCTGTCATCTTAGGAGGAGAAGGTGCAGAGTTTGAAGGCAAATGCTGTTTATTCATTCAGTTCCTTCTGCAGCTCAGGCAGGAACATTGATCTTGGCACAGAATTAGCGGAGGAAGGGCAGTGCTGCGATTTGTTGGCTTGATTTGACAGGCAATTTTCAGATCTGGATCAGAAAGTTATAGTGAAAGTTTTAGAAGTGGCTGCATTTGGGTTTAGCTTTGGGGCAGAAGAGTGTTATTTTTACTCTACTTTCAGAGAAAAGATATGAGTTTCCAATATGTTGTGGCAGTTTTTAATGATTCAGTTCTGTGATTGTAGCATCAACTGAAGCTAGCTGAGAGCAGAGACTAGTTGTGCTATGCGCTGCACAGGCATGAAGCAAAACAGTCCCTCCCCAAAGAGCTCAGATATGCTAATAAACATAAAGAATAACTGAGGGAATTAACCAATGAGTAGTGAATCACATTAATGGATCTCTATAATACCATTGTTTTCTAATCCACTTCCTTCTGATCTGAGGGTGTAAATACACCACTTAGATCAGCTGAGTGAGGCTGGTCTGGTGTCAAAAGAAGTTATTGGACCACATCTGTGCAATGGGCAAATCAGTGTCATGAACTTGTACATGGGGTAGTTTACAGCATCTGTTTCTTAAGGGAAAACTTTCTCCAGATGTCTTGGAGTCTCCAAGCAGCCCAGACTATTTGACAGCAACTCAGAAATCCAGGCAGGAGCCAGCCAGACCATCTGGGCACGTGCTGCGTATGTTTTTCTCTTTCTCCCCCCGTCTCTCTCTTCATGAGCTGAGACAATTATTTCTGTGCATTGTGGTTCTAAGGCGAACATCCCTGATACTAGCTCTGCTTCTTATCATGAGGCAGCTGCAAAATTGCTTTCAAATTGTTTTACAACTGGGCTTCGCTTGTGAACCTCTTGATTGAGCAAGGCAAAACTGACATGAGAAAAGCATTTGGGAAGGAGGGAACAGAAAGGAGGCCATGAGGTTGAGACTAGGGAGACTGAAGAGATGAAAGGAGGGATGAAAAATGCTGTTTTCAACAGAAGCTCATGGGTTGCAGCAGAAGGGACAGGTTCCTTAGCCTCTCGGAGTGAGAAGCAGCTTGTGTGCTGTGCTCCCAAGTGTTGCTGCTGCCCTATGTCTGTAGAGCCTAGCACATGCAGGGCCTGGGACATGGTTAGAGAGGATGTGAAGTACCACAGGAAGGCCAATATCTTTGTGCCTATAACACCTGCCCACACATTATGGTTAAAATAAATCTAGTTGTTTGGGACAGACCCAGCACCCATTTAGCCTGGTGTCTTTTCTCTGACAATGAATCACAGCCATTGTGCAAGCAAGTACGGAACCTAGCAGGAAATGAAAACCTCCAGGTGAAATTGTGTCCTCTGAGAAGTGAAAAGTAATTTTTCTACTGACTGCATCTGACCACAGTTCCACCCTCCCCCATCAGATGCTAGGCCATAGTTAGCACTGCTGCCAAGGTATTTCCTTGCAGTAAAATAAAAATAAAATATTATCTGATCCAGCAATTCTGATAGTAGTGACTTTGTTTAAGCAACTTTATAATGAATCCTAGTTCTTCTCCCAATAGATGCCTTTGCTATAATATCCTAGAGTAGCAATAGAATAAAATAAATCAGCTTTTACAAACTCATAAACACATAGAAGGGAATGTAAACCAATTTCTGATCTAGTTGAGGTGCACTGAGATTTCACAGAGTGGCATGAAGCTTGAGTGGATTCTGAAATTGCTCTTGAGCCTGTGAATTCATCTCTCCTTTCTCTCCTCTGCGAACAGATGTTGCTCTTAACCCTTTGAAGGCTGTCCATATATTCACACTTCCTTTTGGTCTCTCTCCTTGCATGTGTGCACTGTACTTTCTTGTGTAGCTATGTGCAGGTAAATCCAAGCATGCACACACACAATCTCCTGGGGCGTTTTAAGAATGAAAGCTTGTCTTCTTGCTGTTGCATGCTCTGCTGTCCACAGCATGACCACTTTCATCCTAGACATGGCTTCATTGCCAGAGGAATCAACTTATAGATCGTACAACGTGCTTTGGGCTAAGAGGTGACAGGGTGATGTTAGCTGTTGTTACAGTCATCCCCCCTGCCTTGTCTTCCATTCACGCTTAGACTGGGAAGCATCAAATGTCTTGGCTGAGTCAGAGGGAGCAATACATTTCCTTTGGCTTACCACTTTGCAATAGAAAGATCACCTGCAGAAAAATTGTTTCAAGGTCAGCTGTGAGATATGGAGAATTCAAAGGGTCAAGATGCTAAAAGCTCAGAGCTCTTCACTGACCAGCAATTTAACAACTCTTGGGAGAAAGGAGCCATCTGGGACAGAGACCATCGTCATGTCACTTGGTGTTAAATGCCTCACTCGGAACACCATGGGTGTGAGCCACCTGGGACATACAGGGCTGGCTACACAGCAGACAGCCGGAGCAATGCTGTTGGTTGCAGTAAAGCAAAGCTGGCTCATACCCATCAAGGATCTGGCCTTGTGAATAAAGAAGATGCCACTCTGTGGGGAAAAAATGGAGGAGAGCAGTGATTTAGGTCCATGAGAAAAGCTACCACTGTCTGGTGCAAATGGAAATACATAAGAGATCCTTAGGGGCCTGAGGGGACAGACTTGCAGCCTCAGGAACCATGCTAAGTGAGAGCCCCCAACCTTTTTGAAGCACTTCTCTTTCCTTCATAGAAGTTATTTCAAGGTAAAGATTTGGCTGGTAAAGGAATGTTTCTGCTCTCAGTACCTGTACTGCGGCTTTCTCTGTCAGTATTCTTTGTGTCTTCTTCCATGCTTAGCCCCACATCCCCCTCTGTGCTAGCAGTTTGCCACATGGCAAATAGAAATGCCATTTAGTTAATTTGTTTTCTCTTCCTCTTCCTGGAGGTCGAACCGGAATTGGGGAGTGAGCGCAGCCTGGACCCAAGCACACTGCACTGCCTTGCAACAGGTGCTGGAGAAATGAAACAGATTTCTACCTGCTGAAGAGCCATCCTTCTGCAGCTCCATCCCCTAGCTCAGGCCTCCAGCTTACCTCTGGGGCCCAGGGGGGAAATTTTCTTCCTCAGCTGAATTAACTACATGCATCCTCTGAAGGGAAAATGCAGGCCTTTCCGCCTTCCCTCTCCACTCCCCATCAGAGAGTTTATTGCTGTAACCCTTCTCCATCTCCCAGAAAGGGAGGAAAACCTGTCAGAGAAAGTCAGGGAGGCAGAGCACCCCGCAGGATGCGGCAGAGTGGGGATGGGGTTGGCATGGCAACAGCACGGCACTGGTGATCTCCCTGGTCCCCCCTCACCTTCCAGTACTGGCCAGCGTGGAGGAGCAGCGCGCACAGCATCACTGTGATGCTGCTGAGGGTCACACACTTTGCCTGGCTGCTAGGGTTAATAGGGAATGGGAAAAGCAAGGCTGAATGCTAAAGTACTGCAGAGAGCAGTAGGGAAGGTGGGTGAGTTGTGGCTGGGAACGCTTGGTTTTGATTTCAGTGATGGTGCCTCCAGCTACCTGCTCGAACTCTGCAAAACACACAGCACCTGTCCTGGAGGTGGCTTGTGCCATAGAGGTGCTGACTGCACCAACCCTGGGGGCTCAGCTCTGACCATCTGCACGGCTGCTGGAGCCCGTGCTGACAGCCGTGTGCCCTGCATGCCCAGAGCTGGTGGGTGTCTCCTGGTGGAGAGGGACTTATGATGGGAGCTCTCCTGGTGAAACGCTCACAGAGACCTGCAGGGCTTGATCTCCAGTGAAGGGTATCTTGCTGAGGGTGCTCCCACTCAAGAGAGCAATTATATTCACACTTCTTTGCTCCTCTCCTTGTCCCATTGCACCATTCACTGTCCCAGAGAGCTGCTCTGAGACCCAGCAGGACAGGCTGAATGGAGCAAGCTGCGATGGTGTTCAGCTTGTTGGCTGCAGATCAGTGGTTGGCTGGGTGTCTATAGAAGCATGTGTGACAAATTACTGGCACATAAAGGGGAGAAAGTGTATTACCCTGGCTCTGCTGAACAAGTTCTCTGCTTACTGGGATCTTGGTGGCTTAATGCCACTGAGCAGATATGTCCTTCCCTTTCTTTCATCTCCTCTCCTTCCTTGCCCATGGGTACTGGCAGGAAGCACAAACAAGTTCTTGGTGTTTGGAGCTCATTTTCCAGACCATGAGTGAAAATGGAATATGATTTTCTTGGGCAGACTGATTAACAACCCTCCACCATCCACCAAGTCCCAGGAACACCACTGGTGAAGTCTGCAGATGCTCCCATCAGACATGGTCAGTCTATTCAGTGCTGCATGTTCCCAAGCACTGCGGCGTCTGCTGGGAAATCAAGACACGTTCTCATCATCAGTCTGTCTTCACAGGAAACAAATGCCCATCCACTGTGTAATTAACCCACATAACAGAGACATTGATGCATGCTAACTCCATGAAACCAGCTTATTATCTGCACTGCTAATTAGCCATGGGAAAACAGGCATGGATTTTATGAATATCTGTTTAAGAAGTGGGGAGGAGGAAGTGAAAACCTGTTGAACTGATTTTTACCCCATTATTCCTTTCTTTTTTAAATAGAGATGAAAGCAGAAACAAACTAAAGGTACCCATGTCAAGGAAAGATTGGTTTGACAGGTTCAGGCAGAGTAGGCACACTTCATCTGGCCACATCTGGCCTCTGCAGTGGTGAACAGGGAAAGAAGTTTGCTAGCCTGGCGTAAACTCTCTCCTACGAGTGTTTTTCCTACCAAGCACTATGAGTACTGTACTCATTATGCACACAGCTCTAGCAGCAAAGCTAGGCTTTCCTCTAGCTTCGTGTACCCTCCCCTGCTTGTTCCATTAACCTTCACCTTGTGAAAAGGTGCGGTTTTCATGTCTATCTCTTCCAGACCTTGCAGTGTCCATTTACCTGTCTACCATGGCGAGCACAAGCAGGGAACAGAGGGACTCTCTCCGCAATGGAGGGTGACAAAACAAGACTGATTCAGTTGGGCCATGGCTGCTGCTGCTGTCTGGGAAGGTGGTGGCAGACCCAAGTCTTGGAGGGGTCATGGATGGAGGAAGAGTGTGGGTTTGGGAGACCAGGGGGAAGAGCTGTGGGGAGATGGGCTTTGCCATCAATTCCTATGCATCTTTACATCACTGTGACCTTTCTGCCTGCCTGGCCATATTGATCAATGCTCCTATTGGGTATCTTACCTGACCTGGCTGTAATGGAGGCTGGAAACAGCCTTGAACAGGGACCGGGGAAGACAGCAGCAGCAACACAGCATCCAGAACGTGCATCCACTCTTGGCTCAAAAAGCAGAGCCTGTCACTCTCAAAGGAAGCTCATTCTGGAATCTGCTGCTGCATTTAGTATTCGGAGAGGAGTCCAATTCACTGATTGTGCTGATGGGATGTGAAAGGCAGGATAGAGTTTTACTGCAGAGCAGTTGACCTTGCTCCAGAGATATTACTGATACACAGCTGCTATTCAACATTGCAAAACACTATAGTCATTATGTGAATCTGTCTGCTAAGAGAAGCAATTAGACTTCAGAGCATTATGATCTGCCTTTTAAAAAAAAGGGCACATACAGGTGGGCCGATGGGGGCAGTTCCCTCTTTGTCTCAGTTGGTGGGAGAGCTCTGGGACAACACACAGGGTGCCTTGTGCTGTCATTGAGGGCAGAGGCAATGACCCTTCCCCACCTCAAACCAGTTGAAGACAGAGTGACAATGTGGTTCTGTAGGTTGCTCAGTGGGATGGGAGTTTGCAGTGGCAATCTCCAACGGTGAGACCAGTCGGTGAGAGGTTAAACACTAAACCAAATCCTATAGACTCTTCCAAGCTCTCCTCACTAATGTCCTTGATTCCCTGAAGGCTGCTGCACACAATTCCATGCTGGGGGGTGTTAAAGGCACGATAGCATGGTTTAACTAATGGCCATGGTCATTTCCTCCCATGCATTGGCTCATTGTGTGTCAGATCGCATCACCTCACTGTGAGGATAACTGAAGGAGTGCTTGGCTCCAAGGTGGAGATGGACAGGAGCATGGCTCCTTCAGGGCTTCCTATTGTGAAGGCAGTTTGCAACCTGTGCAAGACTGGTGTAACCCCAGCACAATTTGGGGGCTACTGGAGGGGCTCTGATGTGGCAAAAGCCATATATTTCTGCTGGAGGACTGTTTAATGATAAAACCTGATTCATGCTGGGCTTTTGCCTGGCAGAAGTTTATCCCTTTAAACTCTTTAATGCCAGCATTAAGTAAATGCAGTGCACAAACAAGAGGCTCAGATTGACAACCCCGAAGTCCTCACTAGGGCCCTGCTCCCACCTGCCTCGTTCCCAATGAACTCAGTGGGACAACTTGAATGTTTGAAGCTCAACGCATGCTTAAGGGCTTTGCTCTGCTGGGGGCCTTCGTGCATCAAACAGGTGATGGGGGCAGCACCAGCTACACAGATTTAATAAATTCATGCCTGATGCTATTTGTCAGAGCGAAGTTTAGTTTTCAAGGCCTCCCTTTCAAACACTCTGCTGCCAAAACCAGATCAGAGGCCTTGCTGACATGCATGCAGGCAGGGTAACTGCCCAAAGGCCTGGAGGGTGCAGCGCCATAGTGTGAAGATGAAGAAGATGGAGAGGAAAACTGATAGCTGGAGGGCCCTGTGACTTTCCCAGGCTGTGCATCCTGGGTAGTGGAACTGGAGATGGATCCACACGGATCCTTCCATAGATGCCAAAGCATACTGACATGATTAGGGTTGCCAGCTCACTAGCACACATCCTGCACGGAGGGGACACCACAGGGGGACTGATAAACAAATCATATCTGCAATTTGACATGGGCTTCAGTTGGACATGTCGTTAACTGAAGCACTGAGGTGGCAAAGGGGGAGTCTCCCTCTAGCAAGAAGGTGTGAGGCTAATCTCAAGAGCTGTTGCAATATAGGATACTCAAGGCGAGGAAGGGAGGACAGGGAAAGTTTTTGTGCTTGCTAGTGAGCCGTAATTATGTTGAAAGTCCGTATCACCGATTACACTTGTTCCGCTTGTACAGCACAGGGCTGGTGGCTTGTTTAACAATGCACAGCGCATTGTTCTTGCTCCAGCCCTTAACGCCACAAAATTGATATTGCTTTTCCACGGGCAGAGAGATAAGACGTGTGTTTAGTACACTGTCAGGGCCATGATACCATCTCCACATGGGGAAATTAAAAATCTTGACATGGCAACAAAGCCCCTCTTCCCTCCTCAGCACATTACTGGGCAGCACAGATGTTCCCAGCAGGACAGCAAGCAAGAGGGGTATGACAGTGACGGACACTCTGAGGCTGTGGAAAAGGGAGGAACTCCTTCTGTCCCTTCTAGGAGGGGAGCCTAGGAAAAACAACTGGATCTCATGGCTGTTAGGGAAGTGGCAATCGCACCTGAGGTTGTCCCTGTAACTTTAGGCTGAGCCTTTAAAGCACCAATGGCTTCTCTGCCCTTCCCATGCCAGCTGTCCAAAACACACTCTGTCTTTAGCTTGGCACACAGTGAAGTGTGTGTTTACACAGCAGAGGGTGGGAAACTGTCAGATTATACATTGGGAATGAGGGGTGATTAAGAGGGAATGAGAGGGAATGGAAGGAGAATGGTGAGCATGAGATTGCCTCTGACAGGCAGACACAGTGGCAATTTTTTCACTGAGATGCATTTTTGTCCTTCACTGAAAAGTGCTGATTTGTCGCAGCAGAACTATTCAAGGTTTGGAAGCATTCATGATGAATTTTCCGGGTTGGAAAAACATAGTTTGAAAATTGTCAAGGCACCCTAGTCTCATATAATCAAGGCACAATGTCTGGGAGAGTCTTAGTTGAAATTTACCATTTCACTTGAAGTTTAAACTTGTATGCTTTAAAATACCCCAAAGCTGAAAACCAAAATGGAACAATCTAAAGTTATTGGAGTAAAGTGTGGAGCAACCCAATCTAAACTGTATTTCTACTGATCATCTTGGGAAAATTGGCAATACGTTGACTTCTTACCTCAATTTGAGATGGATTTCTGTCAGTAAAAAAAATCATTTTCCACCCCATCCTTTTTTCTCTCTGCATACCAAAGGGTATGTCTGCAGTACTTGGCTATGCGGGACCCTGCAGTCTCTGTGCCCAGTGCACATCTCTAGGATGAGTCTCTCTCACCATGCAGGCCATGCCAGACTGGTCACCGTCTCTGCTGTGTCGAATGGGGCTGCCTTCCTACCTCGTGGTGAGAAAAACTGTATTCCATAGTGCTGTAGTACTGGTTGTTGGTTGGAACAGAAGGAACGCCACATCACTCACGTGGTTTTGTCAGAGACAGATGGCTCCAGGAGGCCCATCGGCTCAATATGGGAAGAATTATTGCAGTTTTAATTAAACTTACTTTTCTGCCTGTGTGGACTTGGGGGAGGGAAAGTGCTCAGAATCAAAACCCAGTATTTTTCAGAACCTATGGGGTTTTTTCCTGCTCTTTCTCTTCCCTTACGCCTCTCCTTTGCGACCTCATTTCTTTCTTCTGCAGGAGTCACTTGTGCTCCTGAGCAGGACATCTTATCAGAGGTGTGTGAAAACTGCATGTTGCAAGGGCAGGAGACTCACGATCGGTGGCAGAGAGCTGTTGTGAGGCTGAGGCTGCGTGAAGGAAGAGCAGAAGATGTGAGAGGTAGCGGGAGCCATGGGATGAAGGTACAGCCACAGAAGGTGTGGGGTTACCATCAGGTCTGGGTGAAGCAGTGCCACCAGAGCCGTGAGGGGAGGGACTAGCTGAAGCCAGAAGAGAAATAGAGGGGAAGGAACAGAAGACATTGGCAGAGCCTGAAAGAAGCTAACATGAGCTTTCTCCAAATATTTCCGTACTACAACAAATAAAATTTGTTGCCTGAGATGCTTGGCTCCCCTCCTCAAAGGCCTCCCCATCCCCACCACTATCCTGTTAATGAAGTTGATAATAAGCAAAGCAAATCCTGTTGGATAAGTAATTAATCAAGAGGCTGGAGCAGTGGAACAGCATTCATTTTTGCAAAGCCAAAGATCTCTTTGCTGAGAAACCGCACAGTACAGGGGGTTGGGAAGGCCTGGGGAGGGTGGTATGAGGAAAGGAAGTGCAGTTACCTGTCTGGATGATTGGTGATGGACAGTGAGAAGAAGATGGGTCTGAGAAGAAGATGGGTCAGAGAGACAAGGGATGTTCAGCTGAGTTTCCTGAGAGTGGCCCCTGCTTATGGGGAACATGCATTGGATAAACTTCCTGACCGCTGCTCTGAGACTGAAAAAGAGAGGAGGTTCAGGTACTCTGGCACTTTTTGGGGGACGTAAGGCAAAAAGAAAGAGGGGATGCTGCAAAGAGAGAGGAGTGCAGGTGATGACAAGGAGAGACTATTGCACAGTGGCAGCTAATTTCAGCTGCTGGGAGTTTTAGGCCGTGTTGTCCTGCTGCTTTGCTGGGAAAGTCCCACCACAGCCTGGCTGTGACAAGAGTGGGTTTCTGTTTCCATAAGCCTCCCTGGCCCAGCACTGCAACCAGAGAAGAGGTTGGAGAGAAGCTGAACCTCAGCCCTGGCCAAGTCCAGAGAAGGGCAAGAAGGGGGCACTCAGAGCGGGACGAGCTAGAAAGAACTTGCAGGGGCATGTGATCTCTTAGCAATTTTATTCTTTTTGAGGAGATAGCAAATGAATCCCTAAAATGAAGGTCTGAGGGGTAATGAAACCATGTGGCATGTGTACATATTTAAGCACTAAATTCTTTCTCTTGTAAAAGGCACAACCGGCATTTACTTGTATCAGACAAAACTTTACTATCATTTTAAAATCACAGTTTGTCATCTAATAATAGCATTCACCCCAAAGAAAGCAGCAAAGCAAAAGGGTGGACCGTCCACAGGGTAATCCCCAAAGCCAACCTAAATATCCTGACTTGAATATAAGGAATTTCCAAGTTCACCCAACAGGGAAATAATTGGTTTCTCTGTCTCAACCCCAGAATATTAGTTTTCTCCTGTTTCTCCTCTATTGAATTAAATTAATCCAGGTTTTATGCATCTCTAGCCAGCAAGATGCTTTCCCCCAGCCTGCAGGAGGTCCGAGAGTGCAGCGGGGAGGCTGAAGTTTCAGCATACCGACCGCTGGAAAGGCAGGGACCCCGCAGTCCTGGCTGGCTGTAGGGGCTGTGTCAGGCCCCGGAGCAGCTCTGCCTTCCCCTCCTCAGCCCAAGCAACTTGGAGAAGAGGAGCAGGACTCCGGAGTCTCTGCTTTATGCCAGTAACGACTCTCTGGAGTATTCCCATTTTCATAGATTTACTGACTTAATGCTTTGTTAGAATGATAAAAGCTAGTTAATTATCCCTTATGAGGCTCTGCCTCCCCACCTGCCTTCCTCACCCCCAGCCTCCCCATGGCTGTATATTTATCTTTTGTTCGTTCATTTGATTTGGAGCTGAATAAATTGGAAAAGCTGGAGTGATTCATGTACTGTGGATTGCATATTGATCTGGCACACTTTCCTCCTTAAAGTCCCCATTAGTCATGCCGATCAATGGTTCCTTCTGGCTGGGCATCTGTGTTTGCAGAGCCAAGAGAGGAGGAGCAGTCTGGGGGAAGGTCTGTGCACTTCACAGCCCCTGCCAAGCCCCTTCTATTTTGCACCCTCTCTTGCCAGAAATTTGGATGCTTAAAACTTTGCTGAGGATAGCTGTGGTGCATTCATGCCTCCCAGAATGGCCTGGCCCACACTATCTGGAAAAGCTACACCAGAGGCATCACATAGCTTTGGTCTTGAGAAGTCCTGGCTCCAAGTGTGGTTTGAGCAATGTTTCAGATGCTCTAGGAGACAGCCTGCAAGGGGCTTGTGCAATATGTAACCCCATTTCTGTAGCACTTTTAGGGATCCCCTGGCTGATAACAGAGTATGCACAGCCTCTGTCTCCATAGTGATGTCTTAACCTTTAACTTCATCTCCTGGATTATGTCCTCAGCTAGCAGTGCCTGAAAGCACTCACCAGAGCAACTAAAAACTACGTGTTCCCAACTGTATCAGGTGCAAAAAAATATAATTCCTCCTTGCCTGCTACAGCCATGGAAAGGCACATTCACCTGAGTTTATGAGTTGGTATGTCTCCAGGCTCACAAAAGGAATTAGTGGCTGAAGCAAAGACTTGATCCCCCTGTGCACTCTGTTTAGCGTTTCCTTTGTCAGATGATGCATCAAAAAAGCTGCTTTAGGGGTGAGGAATTGGAGAGCTTGCTGGTCCAGGCGGAGAGGCGAGGAGAGCTAGCATTACCCAGGAGGGACTGGAGGGCAATGGACTTTAGCATGCCAGAATGGCTCTGATGACATCTGCTAGACCCTGAACACCATTGGAAAACTTTCCCAGGGGCAGCAGAGAAGAGCTGCCAATTTGCAGCTGTGATAGTTATTCCACAAGGTAAGAGGGACTCAAGTACAGGCTAGCTGAACACAGTCTGCCCTAGATTCAAAGGTTTCAGGCTTTCTTGGCAGAAGGCAAAATGAACACAGGAAGATTTGCAATTTGAAAGCAAGGAGGATCAAAGGCAGCAGAGGTGGAGGAGGGACCAGGAGCTGGAGAAAGGGCAGGGGGCCTTTCCTGGCTGCACCTAACGGGGGGCTGGTGGGCATAGCAAAGGGGTGGCCTGGAGTGGAGTCAAAAGAGCAGAGGTTAGGTACACCTCCTATACCCTACACCGTTACTACACCCCACTGTGCTTCAGCAGCCCCAACCTGTCACCCAACCACCAGCCTCCCCAGCTGTCTCCTTCCCCCTGCTGTGGCTGGGGATGGGAGGTGGCAAGAGTTCTGTGAGAGCCTGCCTAATGCAGTAAACACTTGCAGGAGCTGATGTTGATTGTATCTCTGCCCGTGAACTTTTTTTGATGGGCATCAAAAGTCAGGGGGTGAAGTAATGTGTTATTTTGTGGGCTACTAGAGAAATATTTCCTCCTACATGGAAAAACACAAGATTTTCCATCAAGACAGGGTGCTATCAGTACAATATCACTGTGCACTAGCCTAGCACTAGCCTATCTTCCAGCAGAGCTCATAAAACACTTTATTGAGGTACAGCAGCATGATCTTCCTCAGATACAGACAAAGCCAGCATCTCCACAGCTAAATGAGGCCATTTAGACAGTCATCAGAGAGCCATCATCACCACCAAATCCAGGTCTCAGCCTCCTCACTCCCTGTTTTTTGTCAGAATCACTTTCACACATGGCTGGGTAGCACCATTCGGGAATCTGGATCCATAACACATTTTTCAATCCCCTGGTGTCAAGAAGCAGTTTTAAGCTGGGTGCTGAGGTGGCAGACACCAAAATGCTACAGGTCAGTGGTTTTCAAGCTGCACTTTGAAGACTGTTGAGAGTCGACAGATTATATCTAAGGAGCCACAAGAAGAAACTAAGAAAAGCCAACTGGTTGTCAGCAGGCTTAACTGAGGTCTTCAGGGGTCAGAAAAACTATTCCTCCATGGGAAACTTAACAGGGTCAGAAATTAAAAGAAAACTGAAAGCTGTGAAACATGTGACTGAGGCTAAGTACTCAAACATGAGGATAATGCAGGAGGGCCTTTTAGTCTGTTTAATTTTAAGTTTTTTGTATTTCTTCCAGGCTGGGTTCTCCTCGAGAGGCCCAGGCTTTGTGTGCCATGACAGACCTCCTTTTGAGCCAGGCAAAGTAGCTCTGCGCTACTCCCGAGAACAGCAGGTCTGCTGGAAGCAGCTGGTCGTTCAGCATTGCAGCTCACGCTGTCCTGATTGTGCCTTGAGAAAGGGACCAGCCGCCCCCTCACACTCCTCTAGTTGTCCCATGGCTGTTTCAGAAGCAGGAACAGTTTGCCCCAGGCTCAAAGCCACTGTTTTGCCCACACTAACAAAGCAAATTCAATTCGTCCAACCTGTGAACCCTTCCTCTGCCACTGTCTCAGTCTTGGGCCATAAGTCAGTCCCCTGCACTCTCTCCAGGACTGGGCTCAGCCTGGCTCTGCTGGGAACAGCAGCACTGGGAGCAGCAAGGAGCATTTGCCCTGTGCTTCATCACCTGCGACAGCCCCAGCTGGGCTTGGCCAAAAGATCTCACTGCATCTCAAACTTTCCATGCAAACTCAGTCCTCCCCTGAGGCTGCTAGGAGCTGATGTGTCAAAGCTACAGGTGGCCCTGGTTGTGTCTGCTCCATAGGGTCCCCTTCTTTATGTCTATGCTAGATATGCAGCAGAAGGGGAGAGGGTTCTGCCTTGTCCTGTCAGGCTGATAAAATCCTTCAGCAGCTTCGGATGTGCTAACACATTCTGCCTGCCAAGTTCAGGGTGATCAGAGCATCTGACAGACAGCAGCTTCCCTGTGTGTTAAACATTAATAGCTTTCCAGCTTTGCCTCTGGATTTTCTGTTGCTAAGACCCAAGCTGCCTCTCTGGAGATGTCAGTCCGCAACAGAACAATTACTGCCCAAGCTCCACACTTCTGAAGAGGCCTGATGGCTTCAGCGCAGAAAGGGAATGGATTGCCCAAGAGTGATTAAAGGAAATATGGGAGCATGGAGGAACTGAATTGAGGGACTGAATTGGTGGAGGCAGAGGACAGCTGCTGGGTTGTGGAATCCATCTCCACTGAGGACGATGAGTGATTTGATTTCAGAGAGATGTTATCTCCAATATCTGATTACTCCTGGTAGCTTGGACAAAAACTAGGGCCACGGTCCAATTCTGCCACCATTTTCATCTGCCTCCTCTACTTCCCTCATTTTAAATAACTTTCCAAGTACCCATCTGCATCCTCACCTGATGTATTTCTGCAGACTTCTGGTGCTCTGCTCCGCTCCTCTCTGGTGATGGCTGCTTTTCAGGGAAACTGCTCAAGGATGTAAATATGGCAGTGTTGTATAAAGTCTCAGCAGTTCTTTTTCCTTCTTCTTCTTTTGTATATGATTCACAATTTTGTCTTTTGGGAAAACTCATGCCAGTGAAATATGTCTTCTCTGTGAAATTTCGCCAAGCTGAGGGTTTTCCCTGCTGAAAATATCTGAAACTGCAAGTGTTAGAGGTTTTGGTACAAATCTGCCTTCATGATATTCACCATTTGGAACTGATTCAAGATTTTCTTCATGGCCACGTGATCTTTCACATAGGCTAGATTCAAAACCGAACTCATTTTCTCTGCCAAAAAGGGAGGAATCCTTTCATGAAAACAGGATAAGTTCCAATTCAGCAATGATCCATGTAAACACAAAAATATAGGGTGCCATCTTTCATAAATCTAGGCATTAAAAGATCAGCTAAAAGAAAATGGCATGATTGCTTTGAAACCTATATAATTTCCACTGTTGGATGGAAAAACATGGACACATGAAATAAAACCAGCACGACACAAGTGTTAATTACTAGAGAAACAGTCTTTTCCTAAACAGTGTGTGTCTCTGTATGTAGGTGTCTCTCTACCTCTCTTGCTCTGTCTTCTGGTTCGTGAACTACAAAGGTGTCTCCGCTGGTGCTCGGTGTGGAGGACATCAGCTCAAGGCCTGGCCCAGACCCACGGGAATTGGAAAGAGGAGACACAACGGAGCCTGCTGATTCAGCTCTTTTTGATAGTCCCATACTACTTGTCAGCATCACAAGGCTTTGCACAGCCTCGGTGTCACTGCTGGAGGGACAGATGCCTTTAGAGGCAACAGAAGGAGTTGCTGAGCAAATAGTAAGGCAAGATGGGGACTGAAGAACTTAGGGGAAGGGGTCCTGTAATTCGCACCTCCGTGGTATTTAATCTCTGCTGTGAGAGGTGGGGAAGGACCTTGCCCATATCTGGAGGTCTGACAGTGAAATCTTATGCACTGATTTTACAGATCTTTCTGGGCTGGTTTGCATGTGACAGGAGACAGCTAAGGCTCCCTGGCAGAGGGATTGCTTTGTTCAATAAGCAAGCCCAGCTGCCAGCTTTCTGACTGCATCAGCTGTGGGCTAGCTGAGGAGGCACGGTGTCGTGGAAAAGACATTCCTCTTCTTGAAATATGGGGTTTTTTGCTCCATGTTGCAGAGTGGCGCAGATGGGCACAAGCAGAGAGGTGTGTGTAGCAAGGGGAACTCCAAACAGCCTGCAGTTTGAGGCATGGGTTTAGCCTTCAGGAAAGCACTGGCTCAGCTTGGGACAGCTGTGGCCCAGGGGCAAGTGAGGACAAGCTTTCTGTCATGCTGATCGCTTCTGCTGACACCAGTAGTTGCCAAAGGGGCACACCTAGCACAGCAGCGGTACAGGCGCTTCTCCCCCCGAGGAGCTGTGTGAGACGTGTGCTGGCTGTGGGGTGCTCCAGGATCCCCCTCTCTGGTCACGACTGGGACCATGTGAGCAGAGCACCCCCCTGTGACCCAGAAGCCTAGTATGAAATGGAAACCCTGCAAGTTTCTCCAGCCTCAGCAGCTTTTTGCAGCAGAGGTTCGAAGTGACACAGGCATGCTCTGCAAGGAGCACGGTTAAGCAGAGGAAGCAGCATGTTACACGGTGCTGTGCACAGCTGCTCACCCCTGAGGCCCTGCAGGTCAGAGGGACTCAGCAGACCCTTTCCTCGCTGAGGAAAATGTCCCCTTCTCTCCCTGCCTTTGCTGCTCAGGGAGGAACACTGGCCCTTCCCTGTTCCCATCTCCCCCTGGTCCCACTCAGGGCATCCATCACCTGAGTTCACTTGAGAGCCCTACCCATAAATACTCACTTTTTATAGATGCAGCCAGACTCTGAGGGATTATATGGCCTAATGGTTCCATCCATTTGCTTTTCTAGTAGTCATATTAGTAATATTGTGAGTGCTCGGAGTCACAGATAAATCCTAATGCTATAAACCCATTTCTGCATTTCATGCCACAGAGCCCTTTTCACTCAAGTCACTCCTCTGGCACAAAGCTCTCGTCTAGCTCAAGGCATGTATCACTATCCTCCAAAGCCCTAACCGAATTCGTTAGAGACAAGGCCTGTTGGTTTAATCTGTAGATGAAGTTTTCCTCCACTGTTCCCCCCCTACATGCACACACTTTATTACAGTGTAAATGAAAGTGTCTATTAATTTCTCACTCAGTTGTTTATCAGGTGAAATTGTTGGAAAGGGAGAGAACAGGTAGATGCTCTCTTGAAAGAAGGAAAGAAAAAGTCTGCTGGTATTTCGTTCTCTGGCAGCAAAGAGCGGGAGGCTGACGGTTTGCGCTGTGGTGGAAGGGGAGGATAAAACCAGGCATTTGAACTTGCTCTCCTCACAGTAAAACACTGTGTGGGAAGTGCAGGTGGGCTGGCTGTGAGCCCTCCTCTCTGGGCAGCTCCAAACACAAGCTGGGACATGGAGGGAGGAGCAGGGAGGTGGACGCCTTGTGGGGCACAGGGTGGGAGAACTTCTTTTAGGAGACCAATACTGGACTGGCCCTGGGGAGTTTATTTCTGAGATGCCTCAGAGCAGATCCTGAGCACGCCCTGGCTGCTGGCAAGGTCAGAGCACCGGGACCTGTCACCAGCAGACTTGGGGGTGAGCTGCATCACCCCTTGGCGCCTCAGTTTACCCCTGTGGCCAATGGAGCCGGTGGGGCAGAACATTCCTCAGACGACTCGCTGAAGCCACACAATGAAGAGCCCCATCATGGTGCAGAATCACTTCTCACGTAGGCAGCACTGCTTTGATCACACCACTGCAGGTACTGGGTCTGGATGAAAACCTTAGCTTTTGCAATCATCTCATTTACCAACACAACCACACCAACTACTTAACCTTCCCTGGTGGAAATAACTTGGACGAGATGAGAGCAGAGGGAAAAAGGAATAAGGTTACATATTTACCAGCCTGTTAATATTTATGAGAACTATGAACCAGATTAATTTCCATGCACCATTTCACCTGCAATGCTTTCCTTCCATATTTATGTAAGGGGGAAATAAATAAACAGACAAAAAGAAATCCAAATATCTAGCTTCTTTTAGATGGTGCATGAGCCATCTGTCATTTAAATCAGGATGCGTCGCTTTGTGCAGAAAGAGTCTTCCTCTGCGGCTTTTTGTTCAGTGGGAATAATTTTCCAAGATTCAGGCCAAGGGGTGGCTTCCCTTTCAGTGTTCTGCAGCCATCTCCTATATCAGCTTGGGGATCACTAGCTCCATATTGCTACTTGGCAGTAGGGATTCACGATTTTCCTCAGTTTTAGTATCCAGAGACCCAGGGGGATTTTCTGGGGGAGCCAACGGCAGTCCCTGCAGGATAGGGTTCCTTACAACGGATGAGATCCCATGCCAGGCATTAAATCAGAGAGAAAGAGAATTTTCTGCTGCAGCAGCATCAAAGGGTTGAGAGTATTGTTATAGGGGCAAGGTAGCCCGAGCCCGGGCTTTTGCCGTGAGTGCTGCCATACAGACCTATGGGAAGCAAGACCTACAGGTCAGACATGGGTGGGAAAGGGCCATCCTCAGAGTCAGAGAGGACAGTGACAGACGCACTGTACTGACAGACCACGCACTGCACTATCCATTTGACTGCACTTCTTCAACCTAATCCCAGGTGGTTATGGATCTGTTATTCAGAAATACAACTGCTGCTGTTTGGGTACTCCCAATCCCCCAGGGAAACATTTTCTTATTGTCTCTAGGAGAAACATAGTTAAGTCTGTTTATAAAACTAGTTACTGGTATAAATTAACATTTAAAACCCTCTACAGTTTACATTTCCATTTATAAAATCTCCTGTTAAGATTATTTGATAATGCAAATTCTCATCTACTGCCTTAATAGACCCTTCAATGTTGGGGTGGGTTTTGATTTCAATTGTGTTTTTTTTCTTCTTCTAGTAATAGGATCTGCTATACATATGACAGATTTGTCAGTGGAATTTTAACAAATAATATTAAATGAACTTTAAATGCCATTCGTATCATCAGTTTTTAATTTCAAAAGTGTCACCCTATTGCATTTTGGGAATATGTAAATGAACAGTTCACCTACTAAATTTTATGGCAGCCCAACGTGTCTTGAATACTTTCTGCTGATACTTCTGTTTATTTAATCCTTGCAATATAAGGGAAAGATTAGCTGTTCGTATTTTGTATATTTGTTTTATAATGGCTTGTTTTTTTTCGTTAATCAAATGATTTAGAGTTATGCAAAACAAGATACAAACTGTGCTGGAAGTTAACTATGAAATACACAGTTTGAGAGGGGGAAAAACCTCCAGGCTAAAGGAACAGAAAGATAGTACTGTGCAACAGCATGTGACAGGAGTCTTTAAAACCCTGTGTGAAATGCTTGCAAGCTCCTGACCTGCCGTCTCCCTGAGCCTGGGCTTTAGGCTCCGCATTCATGGAATCGAGCCTGCACGGTTTCTACCCTCCAAAGCAACACTCGGGGCACCCTCTCAGGACCCCAAACTCCCCAGGTGCCCCGTTTGTCCATACTGGCTGGTGATCTGGCTCCCAGCAGGACAGTGCAGGCATGCAAAGAAGAAGGATGGGACCGGTCCCATTTCAGCTTGTTTCTACCAGTAGTGTGTGTGCAACGGGTCCGCCCAGCCCTTTGGACTTACTGTAAGTGTAGCTTGCAGGGTGGGAGACGCACAGCCCCAGGGAGACAATTATTCCCGCTCAGTGGAACGGCAAAGCTCTGTGTTGCAGCTCAAGTCCCACGGCCATCCATAACAGGCTGAGGCTCCTTCTGGCTGAAAGCAACCCTTACTATGTACAGATGGCACCATGCTCTTCTGCATCCAAATGGGATTGCGAGAGATCGGCCTGAATGTACCAGAATCAACCAGCTGTGAGTCTGCGTGAGTGCTGGTGGGAAGGTTTCCAGAGGTGCTGCCCTTCTCCCATGTACACAGGGATCCTCCAGATGGGCTGCTGCGGGTGGATGCTGGGAACCAGCCAGCTGGAGGAGTGGAGCAAGCGTAAGTGCTGGTTGGTGCTGGCAGGGGAGAAGGGGATTTGGTTTTGGAGGCATTTTTCTGTGGAGAGGCCTTAGGAAATGTGGTGGGAAACAGGCTGAAAAGTCATGTCCTGGCATCACTTAGATAAAGAGCACTGTGATAGGCGTTTTGTCAAGGTAGGACAGAACAGGAAGGCCCTACTGGCAAAGCTTGAATCCCATAGGGACCGTTGGTCCCTCCCACCTGCATATGCCCCAAAACAGGGGTGCCATGCCAACCCCTGGAGACTGATCAGGGACTGGGACCCTGTAGCACTTGTACAGGGAGTGGAGGGAGAGTGGAAGTCCACTTGCATCCATGCAAGTTCCCTGCCACACATCTGTAATGAAAGAACCCTCTTGATCACTTCATCACTTCATCAGCCTATCACTTCATCAGAGAAAATGAACTTAACGAGGGAGAGATGCATCTCTCATGAAGCTGTCCAAGTGAGAGAGCCTCCCTCTCTCTTACAGGCCCTCACTTCTCCTCGAGTGTAGTGGAATCCCCAGGGACTTGCCAGCAAACTTTCAGGTGCATGTCTATTAATTACCATAAGCTGGCTAACCACGCAGTAATCATAAATCCCTCTCATTTGTTACTGGCCAGTGATTACAGCAGCAGCAGGAGAGGTGGAGGGAAAGGGAGTGGAGAGACATCGATTCCCATCGCAGGAAGATGGCAGATCATCAAATGCAGTCTGCTGCTTTTGTGTGCCTGGGCATGCAGGTCTCTGCACAGATAATGACTGGAGCAAATGTTGATTTTTTCAGACATAGGCTTGAGAGGCTCTTACAGGATGCTGTGCTTTGGGAAATCAATGCTGGCACTTGCAGAGAGAAGGGAAAGAAGGGGAATGCCTCTATGGGTGAGAACATGGTATGGGTGTTTGTGGTTCGGTGGCCCAGGACATGGCTTCTGGAGTTCCTCAGGAGGAGGGCCGGCTCCTGCTGGAGCACAGCCAAGAGCCTAACACATGGTCTTCTAACTCATCCGGGTTTCTCTCCTCTCTAACCTGAGGCATCAACGTAGATCTATCCCTTGAACTCAACTGGCAGGGCCAGACATTTCTGCAAAATGGCTTTTCCAAGCAGGGAACACAGGACATGAGAGTATTGGCAGGTTTCAGCGTGTGTTTCAAGCTGGGGAAGCCAGCCCTCCCCTGGGCACGGGGTTGCTATCATGCCACAGCCAGCAGGCACCCGTAAGCACACAGTGTCCCCTCCGTGCCACCCAAGTGGAGGCAAGCAAGGACTGACACATGCAGATGTAAGCGGCTACCTTACACTGGAGTTCTTGCTTCTGCAGGAACACAGCCCCTTTACAGCTAGATAAATAACTCCCTTTGGATCATTTTGCTACACCGACTTCATGACCCATGCCAACGTTCTCAAACACAAAAAAGGATCATCATGTTAATTGCAATCCTCTTGTTATGCAAAGTCATCAGCAGACTAATGTCCCATGTTATTACCAGGAACTGCAGACACCTCAATTCAAACAGAAGCCAGGATGTGTGCAAAGACAGACCTGAGACCTACGACTGGCTGGCAAGCTGGCTCGACTCTGGGGGTACCTTGTGAAGGCAGACAATGCTCTCAGATTATTGCTGGAGTTAGCGACTGTGACGGCAAAGGGGAGCCAGTGTTTATGACTGAAGGAGAACAAAATACTCTCCTGTAAAAGCGCCTCTGTTGCTCTGCCACATTGTTCCCCAAGTTTCAGTTTCCCCCTCTTCCAGTGATGTCTGCTAAGCCCATAAACCACTCATTATCATCATTGCCCTGACACATTGCCCAGGCTGTGCCGTCTCCATCCTCGGAATTTTTCAGGACCAAACTGGATTGAGTCCTGAGTGACCTGCTCTGAACTCACAGGGAGCCCTACTTTGAGCAGGAGGCTGGGCTAGAGACCCCCTGGGGTCCCTTCGCACCTGAACTCTCCTATGATCACAGGTACAAGGCACTCGGCTGAAGATTGCTCATGGGTGACACACCACAGTTGCTATGGCCTCTGCAGATGAAGAGTTGCAAAAATATACATTTTTAAGTCACTGGTTATTTTCTGTTGTTGTTTATTTCAAAAGAACTGGAGGATTTATTTGAGTAGAAACATGCTGGTGGGATGAATTACACTTGTCTGTGGTGTTTTCCCGCCCCAGCACTGGTTTCCAATGGGGGTGGTATTCCCTGGAGGATTATTTGACTCCTGTAAGCAGCTTTTGATGTACTGTAGCATATAGTTCTGGGAAAAGGAAGCTGGAGCCAAAACAGCCGCCTGTGATAGCGGGAAGCACACGCTCTGCAATGCACTGTTGATCTCTTTCATTCTAAGCGAATATAGGGCTTTTGAAGTGACGCTGATATTAAGTAAGCAAAGTGTTCTGCTTAATCACAGACTGTGTGTGCTCCTGAGATAGATGGAGACAGCTTCTCTTTCACACCCTATATGAAACATCTGGAGCAAGATAAGTGTGCTCTGAGTCCCTTTTAGGGAACCACAGTGCAGCAAATGTTTTTCCAGAGGAGAGACCCCAAAGACGCTGAAGGATGCTGCCTGCTTAAGTAGGACAAAAGAACCACAGAAAACAGAATGTCCCCCCTGAGGTGTCACTCGGTATCAGGAGCCTTGGACAGACTCAGCCACAGCAGATGGAGAAAGCTACCCACGGGCCCAGTGCAAGAGACAGCTTTACGCTCTGCCTGGTAGCAGGGGAGGGCTGAGCTGGGATCCACCCCTCACAGTAGCTTGTCTGAAGAGGATGAGGGGAGGGCTTTCTCTGAGCAGGCGGGAGAACCACCCTAAAAGATAGGTATTTTTTAAAGAGAAAAATCTCTTCTTAACACAAAATACCCTCTTCTAGCCCCTTGTCCCTAAGTGACTCAGCTGGGGGGCTGAGCCCTCTATGGTATCTGCTGTCATCTGTCATGAGAAACTGCCACTGGAAGAACACTCTGGGATGCAATAATTCAGATTATTTATATAGAGAGATCCCCCACCCTCGCATGTCAGACAGTATGGTACTCAGAAGAGTCCTCTGAGTTTCAACCAGAAGCTCTGGATAAAATATTGCCTGTGGTACAGTGTCAAGTGTGTCACAGCAGAATTGCTGGCAAAGTGGAAGGGCTAGCTTGGCAAGGCCTGTATTTCTCTCAGTGCTCTCTTTAGCTCACAGATCTCCAGAACTGGTGGCCTCCCAGACAGTGGGAGAAATACAATTACCTTCCTTTCTTGTTTTGCCCCTCCCCTCCCTGATCCCCTCTCACACATCCTGCCACTTTCACATGTATTTCTTTGTCTCTCTTTTTCTCTGAACCTCCCTTGTCTTTTCTCTTTAAGCTGCAGTGGCACTAGTTGGGTTGTGGGAGCCCTCAATTTCCTATTCAGTTCATCATGGAGCAGTAATTTTCTGCACTTCCATAATTAGGGGAATTTTAAGCAAACTACCCTGTGGATGATTACAGCCGGATTCAATTTCTGTTGCTTTGATCACCAAAGGACGAAGATGCTGCTTGAAATATTTGGTTATGTGCTCTGCCTAAAGAAGAACCTTACACCAGCTGCTCCTTTCCCGTCTTCTCACTCCAGCTCGCTCCTCTCAGCCCCCATCACCCCTCCCTGCCAATGCAGAGATTGTCTTTCCGCTGCTTCTTTAGCTCAAGTGGAAGTAAATACCCCTTCCTGAATGATGAAGCTTTGTTAAAATCAGGATATTTTCCCAGCTAAGAGGCAGCATGGCCTGATTGGTAGAGCAGGGCATAAGGAAAGTATAGTCAGGGAATTTAATTTCCAGGCGTGTGCCTCAGTTTCCTCATCTATAAAGTGATGGGGCTGAGGGACAGGGCATTAATTTGCTGTTCTGCTTTGTAAAGGCTTGTATATGCAGTGTTCCAAGGGCACAATACGAGCCTGATTTCTTGGGTCTGCAAAATGCTTTGGGAAGCCCGATGACATCAAGGTGTCTTTGAAGGGGTAATTGGTTCTTCCTGTTTTTATCAGCTTTAGCACGCGGGAATAAACACAAGACCTTTTGCCATCACCTTTTTGCTTTGGCTATGCTTTAGCTATCTCCCTGATCATCTACTTTCTGCTCCAGGGCTGGGAATTCATCCATGAGAGAACGGTCCATCACAGCATTTAATCGTCTCTAGTTCCAGAGAGGGGGAAATGACAGAGCACTGCTGAAGTGGCTGAGGACACCCTGTGTGTTTCCTGAGCTCCCATGAATGTCTAGTGAGGGCTGCAGTGAGTGGGAAGGACGTAGGACAGGAGGCGTGGGGAGATGTATTTCAGGATTGAAGAAGAGGGCAGAACGGAGGAAAGGGGCTGGGACAATCAGTAGAAGAATGGTACTACAGCAACTTCACTCCAGCTCACGTACACAGATTGTGGCAGGAGTTGCACCAGACCTGCCACAGTCCTTCCCAGCACAGGGGAAGGTCAGACCTTACCTTACACAGGTAGCTATTCTCAATGGGATATCACGCTTAAGGAGGTTCTGCCTTCCAGTTCCCAAATGTGAGCATGATAGGCTGTCAGCTCTGGTATATTAATAGACGATTAATGCTTCCAAGTTTCCTAAGCCGCGTGTATGGGTTTTCCATAGGTTAATTAGGCCATATTTCAGGATAATTACAGCTGTATATTTCTACACTAATTAAGTGGCTTTAAAACATACCCACAATGTGGCTCAGTGAATCATAATTAAACTTCCTCTGCCTCCTGCTATACACTATGGAACTAATACCCATAAAAGACCCAAACGCTGCTCCTTGCCAGCAGCAAATTAGAGCTCACAAAAATAATCTTATGGAATGTATCTTTTTTATAGAATCATGTACAAATTGATTCAAAATGAATATTACATGAGTCATCAAAATGCTTCAGCTTCCTTCTCTTTATTTATATTTATTCTCCCACGTGAACTGTCACCTGGTGGGGATGGCGGGGAACCACGGTGAGGGGAGAGTGACTCATTCATGCAACGTTTGCCGACAGCAATGTGCTTTGCTTTTCCCTCCCTTCGAGCTGGGAAAGGTTTAAGGTCCGTGGGAAAAATAACGGTGAAATCTGCACTTATTTCTTCAACTTCTGTGAAAGTGCATGCCAAAGCAAAGCGCAGGCTGCAGTTAGGTGCTGGTGGGGTAAAGGAGACGGGTGCAGGATGCTGGCTGGCTGTTACTGCCTCTCTGCCAGTGGTCAGTGATCCTGCAGCTCGGCAGGTGAAACAGGTTGTGCGGAGCTGCCAGAGCTTGCCTAGCCAGTATCAGCTGGATGCAGACGAGGAGTGCTCTGGCACATCTGGGAAATGAGGGGCCGGGGACGCAGGCAGCCCCAGTGGCACTGGCTTACGGCAGGTGTGACCAGCTTGGTCCTTTCCATGGGCTGTGACCTTCTCCGGCGTGGAAAGCATCTTCAGTTTGGTTATTGTTTGTCCTCATGAATACCAGTGGGTCTGGTTGCCCTGATGGCAAAGAACCTCCTTCTTCTTTCTGGCCTAACTGTCGCCACAAATGTTTTTCTCTGTTCGCCCTTCTTTTTTGTTACTGTTTAGCTGGAGGTCTGTAATTCCCTCCTCATTTTTCCTCTGCTGTTTTTAGCCACAGACATCAGATGCCCTTTCAGCCTCCCCTTCTGTTAGACAAAAATGCCAGCCCCTTCTCTTTGAGGTTTGTCATTCCCTAAACCATCCCAGTAATTCCTTCTCTGTACTGGTTTCTTTTATGTTTCTCAAGGTGTGATCTATCCATTTCTTTGTGCCTTGTCTCAAGGCATTATCACTGCCTCCTGCTTACTGGAAAGCTGCTGTTGAGCCATTCTAGTCTTTTCACTGGCTGCTTGTAGGCACAGTGTCCTGACACTTGGCTGGGGGCTCCCAGACTCTCCTGCAATACAAATAATAACCATACTCTTCTAACTTACATCAGATTTTGCCGTTTCCAGCAGAACTTTGTCACCCCTGAGCAAATATAAACTTTCATTTATTTTCACCCCCCTGCTCTCCACCCCTTTCTGGATTTGTAAAAGCTGTTCAGCAGTTTAAAAGGGCCT
>NW_009634028.1:79179-81940 GCF_000690535.1 Cariama cristata
TAGGGAAATGTCTTGGGCAGCAGATTTCAGACAATATCTGTTTGCATCTTTCAAGTGATTTACTCTAGTTGTATCTACATGCCTTTGATGTGAGTTTGCAGCAAACATTCTAGTGGACGAATTAATAATGAGATGGTGCAGTGACAGGTGCTCTAGAAATAAAATTATACAGATAGACAGACAGTCAGACAGATAGATAGATGGATCAGTCTGACTGAGAGAAGTGAATTTTAAGCAATGTTATAGCACATTAATGGAAATCAAATATGATATTCTTATTCACCCTGGAAACTCATTCCAGACGTTGAGTTCAGCTTCTCAGGAGACAGACACAGCACCATGTGAGCAGCATAGCCAATCCAAAACAGCTCTCATTTCGAGTCCTGAATTTTTGCAAGTAATTCCTGAGCAAAGCAGATTCAAAACTTCCACTAGGACCAGGGTTTCACACCCAGAGTCTCTCTGCCATTTTTGTGAGTAAATCCACCTAATGAATAGGTTCTGGGAGAGACATCTTCATGCGGAGAGCTCACAGACAGGAATGGAAGCCAAATTTGTAGGATTATTGATGAATTATTCAGCCGTCTCTGCCTGTAGCACTGACATGTGAGTCAGGAGCTTAATGCCCTGAGGCATCACATTCATTGTGGAGGTACGAATCCTGGAGTGCTGGTTTGTAATCAACATATTGCATAAATGCCTCTTACTTGTGCAAATCAATTTTCTCTAGGTCTCAGGCCTCAATGTCAAGTACCTCCTGCTTGGGAACAAAAAATTAAGTTCTGGGTGGGGCTCATTCCCTATGGCTCATGTCAAAAATCTCTTACTGAGCAAGGGAGGCAGGAAAACTGCTTGGTTCGTTACTCATTTATTTGTAATGAATGGGAGAGGAGAAAATGCAACAAGACAATTCAGGCGAGGTATAAGGAAAAGCTTTCTAATTATGAGAGGAGTGAGACATGGGAACAAGTTATCCAGGAGAGTCATTGAATCTCCTCCCTCAGAGGCTTATAAAGGTGGCCTTTGCCAGCATCTGGCAAGGATGTTTTGGATATATATGATTTTGCAGCAGTGAAAGAGGGAGGGTTGCGATGTTCTCCTGAGGTCCCTCCCAGCTGTACATGTCTAAGACAGAAAGGAAGAAAATTAAATTACAGGTCAGCTGAGACAGGCTTCAGATATGATAAAGATGTTTCAGAAACATCGAGTGTGGGAGACATTAGCCTTGGCAATATGCAGATTCCCTAGAATGGATAAAACCTGCCTTAATTCAAGCCACAGATGCCTTGTCCTGCAACAATCATCAGTGCTGAAGGTGGCTTTCTTTTCAAAAGGTCTGTAAGCAGCAAGGAGGGGAGAGGAGGGAGTTCAGCAGATCTTGGAAGGCTTCCACCTCTCCTATGTCCTATCTCCTAGAGTCCAAGTTGCAGGTCCAGCAATAGTGTAGGGGGCTAATTCTCCCCTCAGCCAAATGTAAATCTGCACCAAGCCTTGCCCCAAAGCCTCCAGGAATTACAATAGCAGTGTCTTTAAAAAAACCAACACTGAAATTGGGTCACAGTTAGACATGCAAGTGGGGATTTTTAAAGCTGACTGAAAGATTTGGGTGCCCTGTTCCAGTTCAGAGGGAAGGGAGTCAACCTTCCCCTCTGCCTGCCCACCCGGGATCCTGGACAACGCTTGCCATGTGCCATTAACCCAGCTTTCATGTTGCTCTCCCCGGGGGGCTATTTTTCTGGCTCTGGAGGAAACAAGCGGCCGTATTTTGATGCAACCTGCTAAATGCCCTGCAACACTTAGACTGGAAGGCACTGTATAAAATGTCAACCATTATCATTAATCGCTCCTCTACGCTGCTGCTGACTTTTATGTGGCAGGCACTGCAGTCTATAACAAGCTACTGTCACTGTAAAAATATTCCTGTACATTTGTGTCTTAGCTGGAGGGCAGGTCAGGAGAAGGGGAATAAGCATTTGCAGCTGCTGAGAGGGATGAAGGGGGCTGATGCTTGGCAGGGGTTGGCAGAGGTATAGGGAAGAGGCAAGGCCAGATGCAGCATCTGTAGGGCTGGGGCTGCACTAGGCAGTGCTTCCAGAGGGAGTTACAGTTTGCTGCAATAACTCCATGCCTGAGTGCAAACACAGGAGAGTTGGCTCTCTGAATACAAATGATCTTCGTTGCTTTCTGGACGGTCTGAGAAAAATCAGTCACAGCTTTTCCTGCGGTTGGACAGCAGTAGTATACATGTGGTGACTTCCAGCAAAATTCTGGATAAGGGGGTGTAACTGACTGTTGGGCACTTGATTTTGAGGACTGAAGGAATGCTGCCACAGGGCAGGAGAGAGCAGGGTTGAGGAGTACTGCCGTTCTAGGGGACTCACGGGACAGGACAGGCCTGTTGGAGCAGGGAAGTGGTGCTGGGGTGCATCGAGACTGGACTGAAAGAGCTAGAGAAGAGGAGAGTGCAATGGGGGTGCAATGGACCTTTGCTGTGCGGAAGGCAGAGGGTCCCTGCTAGGCAGGGCTGAGAGCCTGGGCTTCAGTAAAGTGCACCTCTGGGTACTCGGTACACACTACAGAAGAGATCTTCAGGGTGCAGCTGAGCTCAACAAACACAAATTGAGTATGTCCAAGCCAGAAGAGAATCTGACAACTACATCTGCTTTCAGAGACACCCCTTCCTGGCAGACAGCTCCTCTGTGTTGGAGGGCATGGGAGGACTATGGCTTGGCTACACCACTGAAACCCAGCTGTGCTCCCA
>NW_009634028.1:81952-140974 GCF_000690535.1 Cariama cristata
TGCATGATCCCCCAAACATCCAGAGCCACTTGCCTTTTCTTGCCGATAGACCTGATAATGGATTAAAGGAGAGAGCAGAGGTTTTTTCCTCGAAGAAATGCTATCACTTCGGGCAGTTTTAATAAACCAATAATCAAATAAAGAACAGACTACAATAAATGAACAACTTTTACCAGGAGCCAGGCAAGACTATCCTTTTAAAGCCATTGTCAGTGTTGTAATCGGTGAAAGAAGGAGGGAGGGAAGAAGAAGGAGCAGTCGAGGGGAAAAGCAAGGGAAAAAAAAAAAAAAGACATTTAACCCCGCTTGTTAGACATGCGAATCCCGTGTCTAATTTCCAACGGCCTTACACCATGTGTGAGTGCTGATAAGGCCCTGTGTGAAATTGACAGCTCGGGCTGAGGTGTCTATCTGCCATAAACCATTTCTTTATTGCACAGATAAAGGAGCGAGGCTGGCTGAGCATGACCGTGCGATTAAACTTTCCATCCGAGGGAGGAGAGGTGAAGAAAGGAACACATTCCTATTACGGCCGCTATTAGTTAATAAGCAAGTGTGTGTGTGTGCGATGATACAGTATTTGCACACACAGAGACACACCTGGTCCCCAGTGGTGTGTGAGATTGAGGCAGAATGGAGGTGGAAAGGCAGGACGGGCAGTGGAGGGAGTAGGGGCAGTGTGAGCATCGTGCAACACAGGTGGGCTTGGAGATGTGTGCAAGAAACTGAGTGTGAGGAGTAGGTAAATAGGGAGCAGTCCAGGTGCAAACCACATTTTGGCACATTCAGCTGTGTTTGTGAGGACAGGCATGCAGCAATGCTGGAGGAGTGGACCATGCAGCGGCTGGATAACAGCACAGTGCTGCTGCTGCCTGATGGAGCGGCTGTCTGAGCTTGGCTGTGAGGGTTCTGTGCTTCAGGTACTGAAACTTTGACAGCTTTGCTGGGTGGTGTTACACTGCCTGGCGTGTTTCCTGAGGGTGTTATCCCTGCACTTTTGATGCTGCTTTACATGCATCTCTATCCCTCGTGCACTCCCCAGATAAGATCATTGGTGATCAGCAGGGTGAGTAGACAGAGGAGAGATGTACAGCCCTCAGGCTCTTCCAGCTGTGGATTCCTTATCTTCTTTCCCCAGCCAGGGAAGGTCGCATCTCAGTGCCTGGACAGTGGCCTAACATGGCACTATGTAGCTGGCAGTGGTTTGCCCCCTGCCCTGTCCTCACTTGCTAATGGAAGCCAGTGTACTGGGGAGGAGGGAACGAGTGGCCCAGAGGGCTTCGAAACACTTGGACTGGAGCAGGCCCATTAAATCAGAGCAGATGGCCACATTAGCCCTGCAAAAGAGCAGCAACTCTCCCTGTTCATCACTGGCCCCCCATCCAGTCTCAGCCTTCCAATTTTCTCTGCAAGCCTTTGACAGCTGCTCCCAGGGAAATTGCACTCGTGTGATGAACCAGGGTTAGAGAAACGTAGCCCTCACCTCCTTTTCATTACCAATAAGCACGCACTCCCTTTGTCCCCTAAAGCAATTTCATAGCCGGTGCACAAACACGGAGCCATCAAAGGAGCCTTTCACTGGGCTGGCATGAGAGACAATGGGAAGCAGAGACACCTTCATCAACAAAGAGGCGCATTTCCATTTTGATAACAAATGTCTCTGACTCTCTGTTGAACACCTGCATCTTGTTTTCCCTCTGTTTTCTCTCTCTTTCCTCGAGCCAGCGAGAGGAGTCCGCCAAGCAGAATGGTACGTACAATAGCATTTCCCCCTTCCCTCCCATTGCCAGTTGTCGTGCTGACAGATCTGATAGGCCTGCATGCCACGGTTTGCCTTTCGTTCTAAACAGGAGAGAGAGAGAAAAAAGCATGCCTTATTTTCCTTCCTTCAGTGTTATCTTTCTCTTTCATGTTCTCATTACAATGCCGCCATGGTGATAGAAAAGGAGAGATTCAGGAGCTGCCAAAAGAGCCACTGGGTATTTTTCTGCGTGTGCCCCCCCCAGGGTGTGTGCGCGATGGATGAAATCTGGCTCCCGCGGAACTGGAGCATTCCTGGGCTTGCACCATGGCTGAGTGTGACTCTCCAGGCTTATTTTAACTGGCTGCAGGTAAGGGAGGAACAAGACGGCTGAACTGACACAGGGCTCCCAACCAACTGACATGTGGCAAACTCTGCATGGGAATGTACATGGGTGCCGTCTCGTTAGGACTGGTGAACATGGCCCTAACCATACAAAGACAAGCAGACAACTATCATAATGAGAGGACTCCACCCATTTCTAAATTATTTACCTGGTTTACCTCCTCCCTAACCTAATTATCTCGAGCAATTGCACAGCAAATCTTGGGCCATGGTGCCGAAGATGAACAACTCTGGTTCCTCTTGCTTTTCGAGACTGAAAAAGCAAGGCACTGAGTTTCTGTCCATCTTCCCATCTTGGCCTGATGCTGCCCTGTGGATAAGGTGTTTTCCATGCTGCCTGCGCAAGACCAGCATCTTGTGACTTGTCTGCACCAGTGACAAGTTGTTAAGCATTGTGTTACAAAGGGAAATTAGCATAAACAGCTCTCCTGGTTCAGCTGCTGTCTCCCAGGCCTTGCAATATTCATGTCCCCACGGCGAGAGGAAATGTGAGCACATTCCCCTGTCAGCAGCTCCCAGCTAGGGTCTCCTGACAGAGGAATACATCAGAGAGAGAGTCAAAGCCAATGGGGACAGTGAGAGGCAAACTGGGCGAAATTCTGCTCTGAGCATTCAGACTCCAAAACCACACTGCCCCAATGTTGTCATGGCTGTCAAACATCACAGTTGATATCTCAGCCACCAGGGATCCTGGGAAAGGCAGGAGACAAAATGAAGAACTCCAGCTCTTTGTCCTTTGGGGCACTCTGGGATGGAGCTGTAGCTGAGCACAGCAAGGCTGAATTTGCTCCCTCCAGACTCTGCTGGGAGAGGATCCTGAAGTGTGGTTGGAAAGATGTGATGCACTGTACAGGTTCCTCCCTTTACTGCTGTCAAGTGGCAATCCAGAGAAGGGCTCCAGTGCCAGGAGCTGCCCAGAATGCTACTGGGTCCATCTCCTTTGTCTCAGTCTCCGGTAACAAAATGCAAACGAGCACTAGCAACTCCCTCTTGTGATAGTGAAGACAACATGCATGCACTTGCCACTGGTCCTCAGAAGATGGATGGGCTTTACTCCCCGGAGCTTATTTTTATGGCCATTATCTCACCTGCCAACATTTCTGGCTCTGGCAAAATTTCCAGACTCAGCAGAAGAGCAGTTTCCTTACCAGACTCATCCTGAGAGGATGAACACATGCCTTCTTTCATTGCAGTACCTCTTGGTGACATGACATGGTGCAGGGATTGAGAGAGAAGCAGGGGTGAAAGGGGAAGCTGGAAGAAAGAAAGAGAAAGAATGGGTGACAGACAACCTAAGCAGAGGGAGAGTGGAGTGTGAAAAGAGTAAGGAAACACACAGCAGACCTTTTTAAAGGTAGGAGGGAATGAATGAGTGGGGAAGTGATGAAAACAGAAAGGGAGAGAAGCATTGCGTATGATGGATTTTTCGCCAGGAATCCAAGATCAAAATGCCAACTAAATTAGGGTATTATAGGTCACTGAACAGAAATTGCACAATGGCTGAGTCTCTAACAAAGGTTAAAACATGGAACAAAGACAAATAATGACACAATCCAGAGTCAGTGACCATAAACTCCAAACAAAAAGGAGGGCGTCGTCGAGATGATGGGAAAGCAGAAGAAATCATTGTTTGCAATCAGTGTTCAGTGGGTCAGATTGAAAATAAAATGTGTTTTTCAGAGCTAGCATCCTAGATGCAAACACAGATGCAGGTTTGACAATGTATTTCAATAAAATTTATATACTTAAAACACTTGGTAGGAATGAGAAGCCAACTTCATCTTAGGGACAGACAGAAACATGCTTAAAATGTACAGTATTACATATGAACATTAGAATGAAGGAAGGAAACCCTGGTTTCTCTGAGCTGCTGAATACAGCTGTCTGGGAATTTTGCAGTGAAATCTTTGGTTGGAAAATAACAATTTAGCTAAATTGAAGCCCTTTGCATTGAAAAGGGCCGTTTTGCTAATCTTCTAGTTTTGAAAACACTTACAGAAAAGAATTGAAATGGTTGAAGTATACCAGTTTTAGCCTGGTTTTCTAAGGAAGGGGAACTTGTGAGATCACACCACGTATGGTATGTGTGAGAAAAGGCAATTGCTTTTCTGTCCCTTCCTACTGCTCTTGAACCCTTTGGCAGGCTGCAACCAAATTTGACAAAGGGATAGTAGGTCTCAGTGTTATTAAACTTTACACAGATTTGTGCAAGAGGGAGGTCATGTAGAAAAGATGTTGAGGAAGCAGCTGGGTTGTGACATTAATCACCAGTACCTCTTTTCAGGACTGATTACTCTGTTTTGATGCAGAAAGAGCCTTGGGGTCAGTGGCACAGGTAGTCCCCATTGCCTGGGGAAACCCAGCCTGCCCCCGCTATGGTCCCTGGGGTCTCACACCCTCCAACCTGGGCCCAGAGCCCCAGAAACCCTGACTCCCCCTAATCTTGTACATAAACCATCTCTGCTCTCCCAGATGGGCTGTCCTCTAGGTGACTTTTAGGGTTGCTATGGCAGCAAAATTGATAATTCCCATCTAAAAAGGCAATTCAGTGTTGCAGAGGAAGATCAACAACATCCATCATGCCTATACCCCATGGGTGCTGGGGTATATGACCACCATATCGACTTCAGCTGTATTTTTCAGAAGTCCTTGTAGCTGCGTGCTGTTAGTTGGGCCATCCTGTGAAGAGAAAGCTGTAGCCCAGCATGTGGAAAGTGAGTGAAAGACATGCAACATTCTTGCTTTGCCACAGATATTTTACTTCACCTTAGATAAGTCTCAGTAGGGGATGGCTATGACCATGGCTGCTGCTTGTCCGATGCTCAGTAGTGCACTGCTCTTCAGGGGGATGCTTTTGGTCCTGTGTGCGGTGATAGATGCTCCTTCAGCTTCATATCTTGTTCTGCTGCGAGTCTGAGATAGCAAATTCTTTGCCTGATTTCTTTAGGGTACTCTCTTTTTAATACCTCAGATCTGCCCGACAGCCAATGAGGTTGTATAAATAGAAGGAATCTAGGGATGCAAAGGATGGAACGGCAGGCCATGTGGTCTGTGACATAAAACCAGTTATCTCTCTCTCCAGACTGAGGGCAGAGCTGGGAGTAATTCATCCTGCAACAGTCTTCCAGCAGCTGGCTTCAGATCTGAACCTGACAACTCTCCCTCTCACCCCTTTTTGACACAATCGTGTCTCTGTGAAATAATGTTAAAAGCAAACAACGCTTCTGTCCCCTCCAAAATCCAAGGCAAAAAGACAATGATGAGATCCAGCTGCTTGTACTACAGCACTTAATAAATGTTGACATTTTTACAGAGAGAACTAAGTATTTTATTGGTGTTAATATAATCTACACAGGATTAACAGAACCCCAAAAATTGTTCTCTCACCATGCAAGTAAAGGCATATTTGCTGTTGCCTCTTATTTTGATTATAACTCACCTTCCCTTTGATGCTGAGATGATGCAGCAGGGAGAGGATTAGCTCTCTCCAGCTCCCCAGACCTGGGGAGCCACTTTACACCTCCAGGCCCCCTCCCTGGCAGCAGGGGCATGCTGCCCTGCCCTGTTGCTGAAGCAGTCGCTGTGCCGCTCAGCTCTGCTCTCCCTCGTTTTCCTTTTTGACCTGCCTTATTTTTAGCTGCTGCTCACAGCTCTCTGAGCTGCAGGTTTCTTCAGCTTTGATTGTAGCGGCTGAGGTAGCAGTAGCAAATGCGATTTTCAAGCTATGTTTCATGGACGGTTTAGACTAAAAATGCCTGCATTAGCCTAAGCAGGGCCCATAGCATTCACAAAGCGACTGCTTATCACACATGCATGCTGCACTCTGCCCTCTCTTCTCTTCCCTGCTTATAGGACTGACACTATTAGCTGGACTGGCCCAGAGCTACTGTTTCCCACCCACAGGGCCTGCAAACAAACCTCTTCCTCAGTGGCCCTCCAGAGTAAGAAAACAATTGCTTTGTACTTCAGCATCCCTCACCAGTGATGGAGATGAAGGCTCCTCCTCTCCTGTCCGAACCAGTAGGTCATCCTCCATCCCACATGGGTACCACACACCAAGACCCTGTCTGCCAGCTCCTGTGCTACCTGTTAGACTGTCTTTCTCCACAGTCAGGGCAGTGTCTGTGACAAGCGTCCAGTCATTCCTCTGGCAGCCATACTTGCTTTGTGAGAAGGCAGCAGTTGGCTAAATCTAGCTCAGCTCTGCAAGGAAGCATGCTGCCAGGTAGAGTACATGCTGAGGGTATGAGCTCTAAATCATCACTTATACCTCCAAGTATTTTCCAGCCTGCACCTCAGCCCTCCTTCCTGCCTCTTTCCATGGTGGAAGAACAAATAACCATGACAAGCCACAGGATGTTAAGGCAGGCTCTCATTCCCTCCCAGGACTCATCCGCATGGATGCAGCCCCCTTCCTCTCCATTAATGTCATGGAAGCTCTGCAAACTGCTGCTCTGCAGCCCCAGCACTGGTAAATCTCTCTCTCGCTCACAGCTGTTTATTCCCTGGTTGGAGCAGCTGGGATTTGCAGCTCTATAAAAGTCTCTGAGCACCACTGGGGCCCCCAGGCACCTTCATGAATAACACTACTCAGTATGGAAATGATCTGTCTGAGGAGGAGACCAGGCAGAGCCCTTGGGCTGCCATTGTTGTCTCTTGGCTGAGGGGACCTCATCTGTCTGGTGTCCTAGCCTAAAGCCTGTTGCCTTCACGATGGTTTTGTACGTAAAAGTTTCACCCAACACACAGGGATAAAGGAGATTTTCTCCACATCCTCCTGGCATCTATGTGAGCCCTGTCCATCCCAATTCACTGTGTGTTCAAAGTCCCCAGCACCATGTACCCAGACATAAGGGGATAAATCCATTCAGCAACAATATCACTTACAGGAAATGGCAACTCCATCTTTGTGCTTGAGGGTCCCCCTGCCAACTGAGCCAACCCCAGACAAGTCTATACGTGAGACCCAGGAAGCACTGTTGATACCCCTATTAATGGCATACTGAGGCACAGGGAGCTCATGTAAGCACGCAGATGGAGGAAATAATACAGACCGCAGTCTTTCCCCGACTAACCTACCTACAGCCATGCACAATCTTGCTATCTTTCTTTGCTATCCACTTCCAGCCCTGCCTTTCTATCCGGCTGTTCAGCGCACATCCAGTACAACTCGTGTCATGCTGTTCTCAGTGACTCAGTAAGCAGATATCTGGTAAATACACAAAAAGCTCTTGTCTCCCCACGTTACCCAGAGCCTGGGGAAAAGCTCTGGGAGAGCAGGTTCCAGCCCACTCGTCCTGACGCCTCCTCACCTGGCCAGCCAATGTGCTGCCCACAGCACCGAGCTGAATTTAGCAACCACGCATTCTCAAGTGGGTGAGCAGGGAAGGATTTAACCAAGACCCTATCAAAACTGGAGTCAGAGAAACAGTGAGGTCTGCACCTCATTAAGTGGAGTTAGGAAGTGTGACGGTGAACTACAGGCTGCTGGACAGTCATGTTCTGCAGAAGGGAAAGTCTTGAAAGCAGAGGGAGGGGAGAAGAGAAGGGCTTTGTATTGAGTAGTAAAAACAAAACACAGATAAATAGCAAGTGCCAGCTCTACGCATGTCCTCAAAAGGATCTCTGTGCAATTCGGACAGCTGGAGACTTGCAAGCTTTACTCTTTCTGCTCGGGATGGCACTGGCACAAACCTGCTCAACGTCCTCAGCCACCTGTACGTTTGTACAGCCTGGTCCCGAAGCAGTGTAGCTGTCCCAGAGGACTTAGTACTGCTGCTATGTTGATGTAACTTTACTGCTCCTCATCCCAGTGTCAGAATGGTTTCTGCTTGGTCAGGAATCTCTGCCCACCTCAGGGACTTGCCTCGGGGTCAGGCTGCTGAACGGTCAGGTTGCTGAACCTGCAGGGCTGCTGGCCCCAGGGGTCCTGAGGCCCGTGGCAACACCTTTGTCACTGCATCTGCCTACGCTGGCACCTGAAGCAAGAGCTCCTGCCTCAGACACATCATTCTGCCCAGCTACACTCCCTGCGACACCGGGGCACGCGTCTTGGCACAGAGATTGCTGGGTGTGCAAAAGGGAACCTACCAGCTGGCGAGGGGTTTGGGCCAGATGGTGGGCAGGATTAGAGGCATTTGAATTTTCAGAATGCATCAGAAACCTAGATGATCTAATATTGCTCCACATGTGAAATGCCTTAATCCACAGGGAGGAGATCTTTTTCTGGGGGACGGGACAGTCCCTGCCAACTCCCTTCCTGGAAAGGAATTCTCTTGCCTTGGGGGGGTAGTGGTCTGGGAGTGTATCAAAGAAATTACAGCATATAGCTGGCTCACCACTTTTCACTGGCAAGCCATGCAGAGAGCCTTCCCGCACAGCAGCTCCCATACCCCTCCATGCAGTCATTTGGGCTATGAGATTTTTAAAAATGTCTTTATACAGGGATTATTATCGTAAGTAGGTTAAACCATCATTGACAATGCCAGCTACCCTGAGGAGAAAAAAATAGTGACTTGGAGAGTGGTGATTTCAAGCAGCTGCCCACCTCCCCTCCCAACCCCATTCTGACTAATTCAGACCTCAGGCAGATGCCTCTTGGCTATGATCTGCAATGCACAAAAAAAGCCTTATAAATAACCACTATTGTTCCAAGATTGCCATCTCTGCCTCTCTCTCCTTTACCCTCTCCCTAAGGCAGATTCTGAGGCCTCCATTTGTGCTAAGGAGAAACAGAGGAGGGCTACTCAAATCTTCCCTTTCTGCTCTGCACTCCCTTTGCTTTTTCTCCCGGTACACATGGCTTTGCTGCAGCAGAGACACAAAGCTGTGCTCCCCCTGCTTCCAAAGGGCACCTTGTGCGAAAGGCAAGGGGGAGCTCAGCTTTGTGTATCTTAACTCACTTCGCTCCTGCGTGAGAACAGCTACCCCCTTTAATTTATGCATATTGGTTTCACATCTGGATTTGATTCATCTCTGTGTTCCTGAACATCCCTAAGTGAAGAAGTATTTTACCATTCAGGGAAGCATGAGTTTTTACAAACGCTGAGCAGGGTTTGTAAATAAGGACTGAGAGCCTCAGCTCTGCAGGACTTCAGATGTGGCTGGGTCAGCTCATCCCAGCTGGACTCCCAGCACCCAGAGGTTTTGCATGCACCCCCATGGACTGCCTGCATGTGCCCCTGAAGCCCTCAGGAGCTTTGTCTCCCCACGCTAGGCTGTGGAGTGCCTTTGCGGGACAAAAAGTAGCTCTGTGTGTGTGTGTAGTGCAAGGACTCGAAACACCAAACCCAGAAGCTGGATGTCGAGAGAGACTGAAATCAAAAATCTGTACCTAAGCAGGGTGACAGCCAAAAGTGTTAGGTATTGATGTAACGCCATCCAAAGCATGCCCTGAAATCCTTGATGCCATCAGTCCTGCTTGGGCTGCTGGTGAGCAGTGAGTGTGGTGCCAGGGAGCCAGCAATGGGCTGGTTGCAGACTCCTGCTCAAGACAGCTTGACTTCTTCTCTAAGGGGAGACCCTGTTTTGTGGGATGCTTTGAAGACAGATGACTTGAGAGCCAGCTCAGAGGGAGAATTTGGTGCATTCACCCTCAACGCCCTCTCCCAGATTATTTGACTGTGAGAGATTAGGCTGGAGAAACAACCCTGGTTACAGATGGTTCCCTCTCTTAGATAATACACCCAGTCAGCCCCCCCTTCCAAATTAACTTCATCCCTTCTGGCCTGAGGGGCTTAACACAGATGGAGACCCTGATTTCCAGCTTCCCCCTGCACATCAGGGTAGAAGTGGGGGAGGCACAGGGCACAGAGCACAGAGGCACCCATCGTGTGAAGACAGGCTGGTTTCTCCATGTGTGAGCATGGCACTGGGAAGTCAAAGCAGTTTCCCTCAGCCTGGTTTCTCTGACAGGAAAACTTCAGTGCCAAGGGGTATTTTCCAAGAAGGATTTCTAGAGAAGGGAAGCAGAGCATTCCCTGGAGCTGGTTTATGGTAGTTTTCACACTCACCAGCTGTTTGCACATGAAATTGTTTCACACGATTAGGCAGGTAACAGCACCTTTAAGCCCTGTGTCAAATATTATTACGCAATAAAATAAAACCTTGCAGGAAATCATCTTGACACACACCCTGATTTATACCCTGCACAGTGAAGATAATTACATTTCAGTTTAATATATAAAAGGCAGCATAGGAAGCTTGTGAAGAAGGTGCAGCTTTCTGCAGTACCTGCTAAGTCAGAAGTGTCTTGTTAATCATTGTTTCACAGGAATCAAACAAACATGGGTACAAAGAGGGACTAACAGGTCTGATCCCCAGGGTGGCTGTGAGGAGGGCTGGGAACAGGGCTGACTGGGGAAGACAGCTCTCGCTGAACCGGTAACAGGGAGGGTGAGCAGTATGACCTTTTCCTGCTTCTCCATTTCCTAAATAAGTGTATAACACTCATTAACCCCCTGTGTGCAATTTTCTCATCCCTGTTCCTAACAACAAAAAACATGGCTGAAGGCGTGGATGCAAATGTATTTAAAGTTATATTAGGCTGGTGGAGAGAAGGGCCAGGAAGGATGCACTTGCTTGGGAGGAAATTTACTGCCTAAGAGAAGGGAAAGTATCCCTATTCCCAAAATAAGGGCAGTGGACTGTGTTGAGGCTTTATTCTGCCTCTGACCTAGTCCATGGGAAGGAGAAGTATTGAGTTCAGTGGTCACTAGAGCTTATCTGTAGTCCATCTTTACCTTGCCTTACTGCAGAAAGACTTCCCTTCTTTCTCAGTTGTAAGGAAGGCATCTCATGGAGAAATCCCAGGAAGGAGTGAGATTTAACCCTGTCTCATTGCCAAAAAGCTCATGCTAGGAGTTCAAGACCAGCACTGTTTTTTCCTTTTTTCCTTCTCTTGCTTGGAGGTTGGTGAGACTGAGCCTTCCAGGGTGTGAAAAAGGGCAGAAAAGCCTGAGGCAACCAAAAGTCTCAGTCCTCACCTCCTTTCCTGGTAGAGAAGTTGTGGCCTGAAAGAGCAGCTCTGTGGTCTCTAAGCAGAGCAAAAGTCAAGAGAGGAGTAGTATGTTATGTGGACCATCACTGACTGAAGTGAGCTGCGCAGGATATGGAGCACTTCATTTCTCAGTGGTTCATAACCCTTCAGCCTTGGCAGCCCCTGTAATTCATCACTTAACGCCAAGGAATATGTATTAGAAATGACAGGCAGATTACACTCCGGGTAGAGCCAAACCTTCTTCATTTGGCTCTGGAATTGGTTTTAGGCTGCAGGGGACCTTGACAGTGATAAATAGTTGGTGTGGCGGCCACTGCTGCCTGCACTCACAACTCATTGACTGGAGTGGGTATTCCATTAACTTTATTTTGTTAACTTCCCAGTGACGACAGGCATAAGCCGTCATGCTGCATTTTGACTAAAGAGAGCACAAGACAAGCCCAAGACACAGCTGAAGGTTCACAAGGTGGCTCCTCTGAGCTGCCCTTGCTGGCACACACCCAGGACAGCAAGAGTGGGACTCGGGAGAGTCGGTTTGGAGGGGACATCAGTGCTGGGGGAGTTAGTGGGGAAGATTAAAGCAAGAGAGTATTTGTTGGGAGGAGAAGCAGAGCTAAAGCCAGACCTGCTGTGGGATTGTCCCAGAGGTTGAAGCTGCAATAGCAGGTCTATGAACTTCACAAGTAAAGCCTGGGATGAGGGACAAACTCAGGGTGGGGACAGTTGGACTGAGATAGCTGCTGATCATGGCTGATGAGAGCTGAAGAGAGCAGATTGAAAGCTGGGATTAACTGGATGTTGCAGCATTGGATTGAGTTCCGTCCCACTCTCGCATCTTTCCCTTTTTCTTGTATGAGCATATGCGAAATAAGCACTGTGATTAGAAAAAGAAGAGAAGAGAAAGAAATTAATTACTCTTAAGAAACTTTTAAGATCATGGGTTAGACACTGCCTTCTTAAAAGTCTCCAAATCCCCATGAAAAGCCAGGTCCATGCAATGCACTTTACATACTAACAGAGTCTAATTCCCTGTCTGATAAAAGCAGAAGGAAAGATAAAAAAGCCTGAAGGCAAATAGGATTAATTGTGTGTCAGAGGTGCCTAATTAGAAAGAATGATGGACTGGAAGGCAACACACAGGAGGCATGAGCCAGCCCAAGCTGCTCTTAACGGCCTCTTCTGTGTATCCAGGAGCATCAGCTATATGCAACGTAAATGCTTTAGCACCAATAAGTCCCCTTTTTCTGGTCTGTCCCTTCACTCAGGAAGCTGGGAAGCCCTTCTCTAGTAACTCTCTTGTGTCAGTGTGACCCTGGGAAGATTTCATCCATCCACATGCTTATTTACTCCATCTACCTTTCCCCTGAAAAATCATCATGTTAAAGAAATCTTGTTCCTTCTTCCCTTTCCCCCTTCATGTCAGTATCTGTCCTTCCTAGCCTTTTCTCCTGCAAGTATTTTGAGCATCCGGAATTTCTGAGGCAAGTATTTCTCCTCACTCTCCATCTCAGGAGATCCCTGAGCCCCTAGCCTCCTATGAGGACACAGAGTTGGCTTCATTAGACTTGCCCCATGCTGGTAGGAAAGCCAAGCTGCTCAAGGGAACTTATAGTCCATGGGCAGGCAATAGAGATGGGGAGAGGAGCCTTTCACCCCTGAGACTCTTCTCCTAGTGTGGATCAGGCCAGTGCTGCTGAAGGCCCTTGTTCTGTGCCGGCTCCAGGGCCCTACCTATACCAGTCCTGCTAGCCTCCTGTGAGGACACAGAGTTGGCTTCATTAGAGTTGGCTTCATTAGCTTGCCCCATGCTGGTATGAAAGCCAAGCTGCTCAAGGGAACTTATAGTCCATGGGCAGGCAATAGAGATGGGGAGAGGAGCCTTTCACCCCTGAGACTCTTCTCCTAGTGTGGATCAGGCCAGTGCTGCTGAAGGCCCTTGTTCTGTGCCGGCTCCAGGGCCCTACCTATACCAGTCCTGCTGGCCTGAGCGAAAAAGAGGAGTCCAGCTGACAGTCAGCAGAGATATCAATAGCTGGCTGGGCCGGAGGTACCTCCTGGCAGTGTCCCATGGCCCATTAGGAGAGATGCTGCCCAGAGAGAAAGTATGGGTTGCCATAGTAAATGGAAATAAATGGCCAGCAGCGTTGCACTGGAATTTTCCATAAAGGAGAGCAGCGGCAGGGGATCTGGTTATTATATGTGATGGGCAGGTTCCAGTCTCTTCTCCTGCTTGAGGGCTCAGAGAGCGTGAGTGGGACTAATTTTATTTCACCTAAAGCATTCAGTGAATCCTTTTCACCATGTAAAATCCATTGCAGTTTTCTCATTAATCCTCTAAAGTACAGACACTTACTCCAGGCCTAATCCCACTCTGCTATTGTGTTTCTCTACTGCAGCCTTCCCTCATCAGCTTAACAAATTCCCTCTATTTCAATAGAATATCCAAAGCTGAACATGCTGGGCATTAAACCGAAACCGTCTCCCAAGGGCTGCTACACCTTCTTCATCAGCAGCCTCATTTCCTGGCCTGGGAAGGGAAGAATCCTGAAAGCAAAGCGGAGAGGTGGAGGTCATGAGCTGTGACATTAAAAAATTGCTTCTCTGAGGCTATGTCAGGTGAGACAAAAAATGTATCATGTCCCAGGCAAATTAGAATTGATCACAGCTTGGTTTGGGGTTGAGATTTTTTTTTCCCTTTGTCTGTCATCTGGGGCTGATTCTAACTCAGGTGGGGAAATACATCGAGAGTCCATGCTGGTGGTAAGGCACTGAATCTAATTAAAGACTTTGTCAAAGGGCTTTGTTTCAGAGGCTCAGCTCCAACTACCAACAGCCCCCCCCATCCATCAATTTTAAGCAGGCCCTTTCTATGCATAGATACTGCAGCCCGAGCTGAGCAATGTGCTGAGGACCTCCTAAACCTCCAGCGATTTGCCCTAAGCTCTTCTGCTCTTGTTAGGCTAGCAATGACTTCATCACAGAGCTGCTCTTGGGAAAGTTCCTCCAAGCACTTTTGTTTCTTCTAACTTGGGTGCCTGATTTCTTTCCTCTGCGTTCATTTTGCTTTCCTTTCCTCTTCCCACACAGAGGCAAGACTCCAGGTTCCTCCTTTACCTTGGCTATTGATTCAAGGTCAAGCTATTTCTTTCCCTCTGTGCATTAGTTTGTTACCTCTAAAATGGAGAATGCCTACCTTTCCATTTTCTTGGAGATCCTGAAGGAAGGGCTGAAAGGCAGCTATATTAATATTTTCATCTCCAACTGCTTACGCTTTCTTCACCCATGTAATTTGAACAGCTGTTTCCTTAATTTATACCATGAAATCATGTTGTTTTTTCCTAGTCCAGACTGTGACTCCTTCTCTCCAGTGTGGCACCTCTGAGTCGTGGCAGAGAAGTGTTGCCTTAGCTCTTAGGCGATTCCCCAATTGGGGTGGTTATCACACAAAGGATTTCAAGCCAGGAAGAGCTAAAAATCTCCCTGACTGGGTATCTGTCAAGTTCTAGGCCACGAAGGGCCTTCTCGTGACTATTCACCTAAAGATCAACTGAACAAGTAACTACACATACCAGTTCAGTTGCAACCTGCCATTTCCCACCTATTCAGTTACTTACCGACAGCCCATTCACAATTCACTGGGGACCTGAGATCCCCTGCACAGCTCAGCTTTCCTATTCTACGTGGCCCTGCTTTAGCTCTCAGGATGCACCTAGCACCTAAATAAGTTTCAGAGCCATATCTGGCCTTAGAGCACTTGTCAATAATACAGGCTAATATCATTTGCTGTGTTTCCATTTATAAAGCGTGATTCCTATGTAAATGTTTCATTTGCTTCTGAAATTACTTTGATCTCTTCTGAATTTTTTATCTCTTTTTATTGCATTCTGGGATCATAATCCTGCTTTATGTCCTGGTATCTTTTGGATAGGCCAAATGCCTGCATGCATTTGTTTTTCAGTTTGGCATTTTCACCGTGCAATTGCTACATGAGCATACTTCTGAGGGAAAGATTCACAGTGGAAATTAAGCACAAAAGACTAAATGCTTCTGTTAAGCTATGAGCTGTTGTGTTGTTTTGTTAATTTTTTAAGAGTATTTGGATGGAAATAGTCCCTTTTTTGGTTTAGTTTTTACAAATCTCCTCTGAGGAACCATAGCAGCCTTCTGGAACATGCAGGAAAGACTTGTCTTTTTTAATGAAAATGAGAAGGGGGGAAAAAAATTAAACCCAGAAACAGCTATATATCCCCTGAAATTAGCAGCATCACAGGCATCCTAGTAGAACTAACTTGGGAATGATGGTGTGACATGCACAGAAATGGGGAAGAGGCTTTTTATCTCATCAGACATGCTCCAAGGACAACACTGGGTAGAAAGGCAGTGGTCTCACTCTAGTCAAACACAGCCCCTAGTGTGATCTCTTTTTTAGAGCACAGCTCTATCAACACAGTGCTGAAGTGCTAAATTCAAGCAATGGGGGGAAATGGCATCATTAGTATGAGGCTATATCCAAGAGAAGAAATATAAGGAGCAAAAGGGGTGGGAAGGAAGTGTGGGTGAAAACTAGGCTTGGAGGAGATGAATACAATGCAGAAGGAAGAATGTGTATTTGGCGTATTGCGTGTGCCTGTGCTGTGAGAGAACAAGATCTTGTCTTCCATCTTTAAGATGTTCTGAGTTGTAAAGCGAGCTCACCCAGCCAAGAGGATTGCTCTACTGCTGGCTTCTGAAAAAAGAAAAAAAAAAAGACCTGTCCATAAAGGACCAGTCTGAAATTCCCAACATTAACTTGATAGTGCCTCACATTTCCATGCAGGATCTCTTGTGTTTTATTTTCTTGCATTAGTGAGCAACTTCTGCTTCCTCAGATTCAGGAGGGGATTTAACCTGCATATGCATGATTGCTTGGTGAAAGGCCAGCTGAGGTGTCTAGTCTGCCCATTATATATGCATATGATCTTGATGTGTGCCATGAATGGGTGCTGAAATTGTACAATCAGCCTCTGATCAGATGGCCTTGAGGCATTACTAAAACATAAAGCACAGGACAGGCCTAGGGAATCCTAAAAGCAGAGGCTCGGCATGATCAACCCCGCCTGTCCCTGTTACACTTCAATCCTGTCTTCCTGCAGATCTTTCAAAGCAAAGTACAGCCAACAAGACAATCATGTCCTTAGACAGACAAAGCAGCCGCCGGTGCTATCTGCGAACAAAGCATTTGATGCTGATCGCAACATTTAAAGAGAAATCACTCTTCCCCAGCCCTAGCTCCAGCCCACTGGCCCTCACCACTGGCAGAGGAGGTTCGATGACAGCCTCCTGTTTTCCCTTTACCTCCCTCCTTATCATTGCAGCAAGTGGGATGTTTCCACCGTGTATTTGTCTGAGTTACAGAGTTATGGTTGTTACTAAATTTGGGTATTTTTATAGACTTCTCCACTTACAATATACAAACATGCATACACACATGACCCTTTTGCTTTAATTTAGTTCTCTCCTTCCCTGCATCCCATCAAGTGACTTCTAATAAATGACCAAATAAATGCATTCAGATAGTGCTGTAATGGAGAAAAATTCAGTGTCTAATGAAGAGATTGTTCATACCCCGAGACTGTAAAGATGAATGATGGTGACTACAGTTTGAAAACTCCTTTTAGTTTAAAATATTGCTCCTTAGTAAGGAAAAAAGAAAGCACAAAGGAAAAAAAAAACACCAATCCTGTGTAGTTTTTACCAGGAAGGAGCTGCATGCACACAGAACAGAACTGTCGCAGCCAAAATTGCTTCATATATCATAGACCAACACCAGGCAGATAATGGCAAACAAGTTCTGATCAGGGAGTGATTATTGCTCCGTGCTCCAAGCACTGATGTGCAGAGAACTGACTACAGCTTGATTTTCTTTAACTGAGCTGACCTTTTGAGGTTGAAATTAAGAAGGTGATCACACTGGCTGGTAAGATGAGGTGTCAGCCTGAAGGAAAATTTGTAAAAGAAGTCAGTCCTTCCTCTCTCACAGTTATGTTTTCTGTTTGAAATAGGATTGTCTCTTTCCACATTGTAGCTATATACACTTATGCTTAAAAAAAAAAAAAAAAAAAAAGGCTCTCGTCTTCCTGACCTGTTACTGACAGGTATCAAATTATCTCAAAACATCTTGCACCTGATGGAAATCTGTGGTCAGATGAGTTATCAGATTTCAGATCCTGGCAGAAATAGGAAGCAGAGCGGAGGGAATTATGATGAGATCATTTAGTTTAGTATCAGTCTGCTCTTCCCCAGCTTATCTGACGTGATGCTCAAGCACCCATCATCTCCTGTGCAGTCGCAGTTTGTGTGTGTTTGTTTTGCCAATGCAGGAGAAGAGTTGTTCACAGAGAACAAAAGGCAGGCTGCTATGAGTGATTTGGGAGCAAAGGGGCATGCCAGGGGATGTATTTGCAGGCAAGGCACAAGGCCTGTTAGCACTATGTCCACTGGCCAGGAACATGCAAGGAGTGTTCATCCTTCTGGCCAGTCTTGCTCAGCCGCTTAGGTCCTTCAGAGAGGATATAAACCTCAGCAGACACCAATAGACATCTGCTCAATGCCATCTGCTCTGTTACACTCCTCTGGTCATTAGCTCTGTTTCCTTGGGCACCACTTTGTGCTCTTTGCTTTCTTTTGCTCTGACTGTACTGCTGGTGCTTACAAACATGTTCATGCTTTTCAGACTCACCCCGATCAAATGCTCTGGCACTGGAGGTTTAGGCTGGAACAGGGGAGATGCAAAGGCAGGTCCTGTTCTGTACCACTACAATGTGATCCCATGGGATCATCAGTCAGCTGGTTTGGCCAGGCTCAAAACTCTTCTCTTCACATAGTCGATGTGGTTGGAAGAGACCGCTGGGACCATCGAGTCCAACCTTTGCCCCAACACCACCATGTCAGCTAGACCATGGCACTAAGTGTCACATCCAGTCTTTTCTTAAACACCTCCAGGGATGGTGACTCCACCACCTCCCTGGGCAGCCTTCTTCCAACATTTTGTCTAGTTAGGTGATATGAGTTTCAGAACAGGGACACTTCCTACCTGGTACAGCACCCAGCCGGACCGGACCTGCAGAGACAGTCACAGTGCAAACAATGATCAAATGCAACAACTAAATTCTGTCCACTAACAACAGAGCTGTGTGCACAGCTCTCCTCCTCTCCTCCACCCCTTGAGCCCAATGCAATAGGTCAATCTATTCAGTGTCAGGCTAGATTTGCAGTTAATACCATGCTTTAACTGCAACTTTGTACCTTAAGGCCAACTGGTTTGTTTGTTTTTTTGTTTTTTTTTGGGGGGGGGCATGACATAGCCATAATCTCAGAAAGGACAGTAAGTTGGATGAACTCCAGACTTGATCAAATTTGGCAATTCCTCTGTGCCTATTATTAACATTTCACTACTGGAGAACAAGCTCCCAGCTGAGAAAGGCATCCAGTGGTTAAAGGAGCATGGTGGGGGCACAGCTGGACAGAATGAGACACAAGCACAGTGCAAGTACCGGAGGTCTCCAGAGCAGGGGTAGTCAGTGAAGAGGGAAGCTCAGATTTCATCCTTGCCTAGAAGTTTGCATGCTATGTGGTATGTCATGTGCATCAGCCTGCATCTCATGGAGAAAGAGCTAAGCCTGGCTGCATCTTCCTTCACTGTAAATGTAAATCTAGAGTCATCCCCTAGGAGCCTATGAGCAGGAGCAAACAGAGAGTTAGACCCAGCGTATTCAGTGCCAATAGCTTTGAGATGGAGTGCTGGGCTGCAGCTTGACTTTGTGCTCCAGTTCGGTACTTCTGCAGGGGCTGGAGGGCAAACGGTGTCTCAGCCTGTGCAATGGTGAGGTCAAACTGTGCAGCTTTACCGCCTGGCAGAGGGGAAGCTGGCTGTGGGTGGTACGACAAGCTGAGCTGTGGGCTGTGGAAGGAGGGAAGCTGCCTGAATCTGCCCTTTCGTCTGCCCATCCTGATATCGATAGAGCTTGAGCCTCTGGTGTTAGTCTGCCGGTCAATACTGCAAGGGCAGAAGTCAAGTTGACCAGGATTTTTCAAAGGTTCAGGAGTCTATGGCATGTCACCGCATTGGGCTGAGCAGTTACTCAAGATGAGTCCTGAGAGGAGAGTTCAAAGTAGCAAGCAAATAATACAACAAGGAAAGTCATGCATAGATGAATCTCCTGCTGCTGAGACAATAACAAGTCAAACTTTCACCTTTCATGACTAAGACAACACATTAAAATTAATTGAATGAGCCCCAGCTTTCATGAAAAGGATGTTCTATGGCTGTTCATCTGAATCCTTGCTTCCATAAAAGATGCTTTTGTGTCATTAATCCAAACTTGCACTGCATATACTCTTTCTTGTAAAGCACAATGAGACACAAGACCCAGGATCTGCCACAGTTTGTTATTGAGTTTGTAATATGCAATTGTGGGAATGATTATAATATCACCAACCGGATTTCATCTGTCCCCTTACATTCAAACATACAAGCTGAAATGAACAGTGACAAGAAAATGTTCTTGTTTGCACACAAATATGTTAATAACTAGCAATTTCAGAAAGAGAAAAGTAGGAAAAAAAAAAGTTGAAGGACAAAGAACTCACGTGTTAAATTCTACAGTGAACTTAACTCTTAAAACCAATATCATTAAGGCTTTCAATGTGCTTTGAAGAGTGGTAAAAGCAACTAAAAGGGTTAATTCTTCCCCTAAATCCCTCATCCAGCGACCACTACTTTGCATGCCTTTTAAGGCAGCCAGGAAATTACATTAATTTCTCTAATGTGTGCAATGCCGTAAGTTCTTTTTTTAATTATGATGATCAAAATATTGCTTAAAATTAAAGGCAGCTGCATTTGTTTCTGACGGATATCATAATTGCAATTGTAAATTGGGAAATGTAATGTTTCCTGGTGCTGCTGTGAGTAATAGTTCTGAAATCATTATAGATAGGTAGATATAAATAAACCAAGAGATCTGTGAAAATAGAGGAAAAGCAAGCTAAAAGGGTAATTAGCAGAGCGAATAGGAACAGAAGAATCCAATGCTCAAAAAAAATCTAAAAATTCTCTGGACTTCTGTGACTGTATTTGTAGCATTTCCTAAAAACAGAAAATTGCTTTCCAAAAAGGGAGGAAAAAACCCCAAACAGGAAAAGAATTAATTTGAACTCTGGATTTACCATGAAGTTTCTTTGCTGTCTTTTATATTCTGCAGAGAAATAAATTCCTCCCCATGAGAAGTTCAAATGTGAATGTCACAGATGGAGTCCTGTTCCTTTTGGTTTGTCCAACCCGTGGGCTTGATTCGGAGAAATGCTTACATGATATGCTGACTGCCCTGCTTTTCCCTGGGGATCGGCAGGTGAAAAGTGCATGGTCCCGGGGCTCTGTCATTGCTGGCAATGAAAACACAAGTCAGGTCTTTCAAACCAGCACAGAGGAGGATGAGCTCCCTCTTTTCACCTACTGCTTCTGAAGAGGGAATGTGAAGCTGGGCTTGGGCTCCTTGCCCCATGGCTATGCCTAATCCGGGAGGCTGTTACCCTCTGAGAGAGGGATAGAGTGCCTTTATGCCCAGGAAGCATTTCTATTCCATACAGCTATGGAAGAGCTGAAAGTATTCAGAAAGGCCCTGAAATACCCAGCAAAGTGCAGCTGAGCTCTTTTTGTGTAACTGAAGGCCCTCCCAGAGCATAACGAGCTGATTCAGAATGGGTGTAAATCCAGAGAAATGCACTATACATCAGTTTAAGCCATAGCATAGAAAACAAACAGAACAACAGAAACAGTTCTAAAAAGTGTGGCTTCTGTTTGCCCTAGCCAACACCCATCTATTTAGACTGTAGAGGAAAGAGAGGAAAAGGTAAAACTAATCTTAATTTTAAAGCCTTAGGCTCTTTTTTTTTTTTTAAGGAAAAGAAGAATAAAGGTTTTCTGGTACTGAGGCCCTGACAACTGGAAAATGGCCAGCTTAACAGTGACATTTATCAGTAGACCCTGAGATATAACAAGCAATCACACTCCAGCTGGTTTATCATCAATAAGCAGGGATGGAATATTAGTAACAATTCTGCAGGTTTTAGAAGGTGAACTCTGAAGAAAAGAGAAGTTGCAAACTGGAGACCTCAGCCTGGCTTTCCTGCTCTGCTAAACTCCCTTGTTCAGCAGCTCCAGGTGGTGTTGCCATGTAACTACATCACGAGAGCCATACTGGAAATTGCGGCTGAACGGATGACTCATTGAGTAGATAAACAGATGGAAATAGGAAAGCAGTCAACAGCTACACAAGCCCCTGGAACACCCCCAGATGGGAAGAAGCTATCACTGGACCAGCTGACCACAGGGCTGGAATTGTTCCTAGCGCAGGCAGAATGAGCAGGACGCAGAGATCTAACGCTGTTTTGAAGATACTTGCTAGGAGATAAAATTAGAGGCACAGGAAACTGCAAAAAACTGTGGAGCTCTGACGCTCTGGGACAGACCAAACTTGGCTTTTATTGTTATACACAGAAAATTTGCAAGCACAAGTAGAGGTGAAATCATTCAACATCTGCTGAAGAAATACATGTTCTTGCATGTGTAAGAAGACACTTTGACCTTAATTGGAGCAAAACCAAGCACCAGCATTTGACTAGCCAGGCAAAATTCCAAGAAAAGCCAGTCTATCCCATAAAGTTGATTACCAAGAAACACTTTCCCTCTACTGGGGGCAGGGGGAGAAGCCTAGAGACTTCTCAGGGTTCATTAGAGAAATGGAGATCATTATTTTCCTTCTTCAGCTCATAGAATCACCTCCTGAAAGGATCGTTTGGCAGCCAGAAACGAACTTAACAAGGACACTGACCGATTGAAGAGCCTTTGTGGATTCTATAAACAGTATTGATTTTTCACATCCACAAAGAAACGAATTAGATGCCAATTGTATATGAACTGAGCCGTTGTCTCTTGTACACAGTATGTCTCACTACCTGTGTGAATAGAAGTAGGTCTGCAAAACACTAGGTACCCTCAAGGGAAAAAAAGGTTGAGGAGGGAGGGAGTGCAGCTGTGGGATTAAAAAGGTTGTCTCTGGTTTAGTCCTCTGCTATTGTCTAGCAAGTGCCTTAGGGAAGGCCATTTCTCAACTAATCAGGCTGCTGTATAAAACCATAGGGAAACAGATTTAAACTTCACGATCACCATGGTGTTGACGTACATGGTTACAGACTAACCTCAAGACCTTCTAGCTAAACGGGACCAGAAGAGAGAGAAAATGGTGGATACCGAATGAATAACGTGAAACTGGACTCCCCTCTGCTCCACAGGACTTTTCACTTGCACAAATTGAACTGCATATTTATTCTCATGCTTGACAAATGACAAAATAGACATCCAGGCATTGAGCATCACTATCCTCTCTGTGCCAGTCACAATGACCTTTCCCTTCCAGAGCTTCAAAACAGTTCAGGACAGTTGTCCACCTCTGGGAGACAGAGGGATGCAGAGGTCCCTGGGAATGGACAGGATACCAGTGCTGTATCCCCTCCTGTGCTGGCCATATTTGACAAGGCCAGACCTGAGAACCATGACAAATGACATGACCCCATGTCATAAAGCTCTATCTCCTACTCTAATCTTCATCATCATCATGATGAAGAAGAGCTCAGACACTGAAGCTGGGGCTTGTTTAATCTTCTGCAGGCCTGTAACGACTCTGAACCCTCTGCCTAACATCACTCAGCATGACTGCTTAATTACAGTAATTAGGGAGCGCAATAGAAACCTGCGCAGTGTGAAGGAAGCACTGCACTTGGGAAATGGATTCTCTGTCAGTCGGGTCCATTAGGAGGTGAGCCTGCCTGTCACTTCCATCTCCCATGGCAGCCTGTGCTCGAGTCTGGGAGCTTGGGAGGCTGTCTGAAACATGCTGGGCTGGACCCCGTGTCCCAGGCAGGGGACGCGCAGCTTTTCATCTTTCTTCCTTCCCTCTCATTCCCAGGACTGCTTCTACACTTCAAGAACAGGCCCAGTGAAAGGTGACTCCTGGCTACTCTTTAAAAAAAGACAAGGACAGTGCTTGTTAGTTAGAGAGGTGTCCCTGGGAGAGATGGTGACAGGGAGGCCTCCTCCCTTACATCACCCCCCATGAAAGTGCAAGTGCTTATCATGGCTTTACCACCGCGTCACAGGGAGTTTAGGTGGGACTCTACAGCTGGCTTAGCCCTCCACCCTGAGAAAAGGCATATGGAGAACCGACACAGAGGAGAGAACGCTGGCATACCATTACTCTCACCCTGAACGCATAAGTCAGGATGGCCTTTCCAGTCCATGGCATGTTAAGGGAGTGATTACACCTTACCCTCAAAGTAAGTGTGATGTCCTTCTGGAGGAGCATCTCAATCCTGACTATGTCCCGCCACCTAACCAGGTTGCCTTAGGTCAGGCAGTGTAAATCCTCTCGGTCCTGTGCTATGAGTGGCTTCCACAGGCTCACAGCAACTCTGTACCAGACTTGGGGCTGGATCTCCTGAGCACTGGTACAAACCTTTTCCCACACCACCAGACATGTCCTTCTCAGTCCTCATCCACCCCGGCACGTAGCCTGCCTGCAAGTATTCCCTTGGCTGCTTTCACTCTGCTAGTCATACCTGATCTTCCTCAACTGTAACAAAATGCATTTCACGCTGGGCCTGCAACAGGGGTGTCGACCTTTCCAGTCCTCCTGTGGCTCAGAAACACCTTCCCTGCCTGGTGTGATACCCCTGTACAAGCACACGTGACTTGGTTCACACTTCAATAAGCGATGCTGAGCGTGGCCGAGGGACATGGATTAGAACATGCCCCCAGCCAGGACAGAAATAATCCTGGCCCCACACCGCTGCACCGAGGAAGAACTCTGGCTCTGAGTTAACGAACCATAAATTCCAGCTTAATGAGTTTTATACTGAGGAGAATAATTAATATAATTAGTACTGATATGAAAATGATGATACTTGAGCCTGGATTACAAGGAGGAGGGGAGGATCTAGGGGTGGGAGGAAGCTTGGAGAAGTTCATTCCGTCTATGGTGCTGTTCACCCAAAGGAACAGGACTGGATGCATTCTTGGCAGGCTTTAAAACCTCACCTCCCATCCGCCGTAAAGAGAAAGAAAATAGAGCATGACAGTATAGCAAAAAAGAGATCAGCCATCCCTGTTTGCAGCAGAGACGTGGAATCTTTAATGCAGCTCTTTCCTGTTCTGTCCTTTAATTTGCAGCTCCCCTGCTCCACTCCATACTTGCAGTATATTGTCTGCCCTCCACGGTGCCTATTTTTTGCTTCTATATGAAAAGCTCTTTATAAAGGTGACTAGCTCCAAGGATGAAACAACAGCTTTTTAGCTATATAAGTATGTTGATATGTTTTATATATTTAATGCAGTCCAAGAGGCAGTAATAACGATATTTTAGTTTTATACATATAGATCGATACATAAATTTCTATATACACATAAAGTGGCCCGGCAGGTGGTACGCTGTTCTGAGTGAGGCACTGATCACAGTACATTCAGCACTGGAGAAAGAGACCTGAAAACTCGTCTTAAGTGCTGACCCTGCTGGTACATCTGACAGTGGTGGGGAAATAAAAAAAAAAGCCAGGAATAGATGTGTTTCACAGCATCTCTGTTTGAGCGGTCATCTTTTCCACCTTATTTGTGCAAAGTGTCTTTGATACTAGCCTGGGTATATGTGTGCCTTTTCAACTTGGAACAGCAAAGCTCTAGCTGGGCATTGGTGGGACTGCCTGTGCAAATGGCACCTGTGTTATAAACTGCTGCACAGGAGGTAAATCCTGATTCTTTTCCCTTGTTCAGAAAGTAAATACAGTCCTGGGTTCCAGAAATACAGGATAAACTTGTCTGTCTTTGTGCAAAGTGAGGACAGCATTGCCAGCAGTCTGCTTTCACCATCCTGCTCTAGTGCTTGAATCTGCATGCTATCCTGGGCCATATTGTCCCTGAGCATAAGCTGTGGCTTTCCTTGAACCATTCTGAGAAACAACCACGAGAAACACTGGAGTTCTCAGCAAAATGTGCCGTGATCATGACAGCTTATCTCATGCAATCTAATAAATGCCTACCCAGTAATGATCAGCTCCGACTGCTGCTAACTCAGGCTGTATTCAACCCACTGACTGCAAGACAGAGAGCCTTTTACCCTCCCTTCATGACCCACCCCCCCCCAGTCCTCTGCCATTTGTTAGCCCAGATCTGTGGCTAAATTGTTCCAAAAGGTCTTTCTGCAGATGCAGAGGCTCTATCCTTGTGCAGTGGAGCTTTTTTATTAAAAAATATCCTGGGGATTTTTCATTCTCAGAGTTAGTGGCTTGTGCTAAAAATTCTCTAATGGAGTATTGATCAAATCTGTCTGATAGGGCACCTCCTAAGTAAGCACAAGCTTCATGTTCAGCTGGACTGGACTGACGCCCCGTTGCTCGATGAGTGCATGCGTGCTCGCACATGCACACACCAACATGTCTGTCTGTCTAGAGCTCCTCTGCCCGCCGGGGGACGTCAGCATGCTCAGCAAGGCAGGCAGGCACGATGGCAGGCATCTGCCTGTTCAGGCAGGCAAACCCTAGCCACGGGACCAGGATTGCCAGGCTGGCATCTAACACCCTGTGCAGCCTGCATGGCCTCCTCTTAAAGCAAGCGCTGCCTGGAAAGGGGAAAGGCAGGAGCCTGGCCGGGTAGCCTTGATCCTGCAACCTGCTGGGCTCTCCTCATCCTGCCATGGGTCCTGGCCCAAGCCTGGGCTGCTGGGGCTGTGAAGGTGTGCGGCCAGGCTGTGGTTGTGCCGCCATCACTGCCGTCACCTGTCCCTGGGGTGCACTGGTGGGGCTGCAGAGGAAATCGCCCCAGTCAGGAGCACTTTCCCCTGCTCGCCTCTGCCCTCTCTCCAGACTGCTTGCTTCTCTCTATTTTAACCAAAGGACGCCCTTTAAAGACGGGTTTTTACTCGTTTGCCTGTTTCTCGTGTGAATCCAGCTATTGCTAATTCCAGATTAACCAGGGAGCGCCTCCCGCCAGCTGGTGTGGGACCTGGTCCTGCCCCTGACGAAGGTACATTTTATCATCGTTTGCTGCTGGTGAGGAAACATCCGGGACACCAACGCTTGCCTGCTCACTGCACCGTGATTCATGGGTGCTAGCCGAGCGTGTAATTAAGCAGGAGCGGAGATGGAGTAGTCTCCTTCCCTCTGCATTATGGATGGGGCAGAGGAGGGCTCCCCGTCCCTCTCTGACAGCTCCCACGCAGCGCACCAGAGTGCAGCAGGGGCTGTCTAGCAGTCCCGTGCAGCAAAAGCAGCTGCAATGCATTTGTTGTCTTAAAACAATGTTCAATGTCTACCTGCATATGGAACAAGAAGCAGTGCTTGCCTGCAGGAGGAAATCAGGGCACTTGCAAGAGAAGTGGGCTAGAGAGGAGGGGGCGCCGGGGCTGACTTCACCTATACCTTCCCTAAATAGCTGCTGGCCTGGAGGACTGGCTGTTTGTGACTCTGAATCTATTCCACCCACTTGCATGGGGAGGCTGAGAGGACGCTTCCCAAAAAGGTAACAAGTAAAATGAATGAAGTGAAAGAGGCATCGCTCATAGAGCACTCGGGCATCGTAACTATGTTTGTATTGCTCCGAGGGCAGAGCTATAGTAGTAATGTGCACCAGGCATTGCCTTGCAGGTCACCTGAACACTGCTCCTCCGTTTACCTTTAAGTCCCATGTCCCCGCCGGTGCTGCAGACAGTGAAAGATGCAACATGAAAGGTGGGTTGATCACTCAGCCAGTAAGTCCTGGGGCCCAGTGCGAAGGCAGGAGTGCGTGTGCATGTGTGTACATTTTGGGGTGTGAATGTGCAAGGGACGATGGATGTAGTGAACAACTCAGGAAGAAGTCAGCGCTGGGAGAAAGGAAGAGATCAAGCACCTCACACAAGTTTCATGAGAGAAGTTATTATAAGTCTTCAGTTCACTTTTATTTAAGTTCTGTGACCAGTCTTTTCCATCTGCAAGAGCTCTTATGTCAGTGCCACCAACATATGGAACAGAAATTATGACATTTCACCCCAATAACCGGAAGAACAGCTTCACGTCTCACACCAGTAAGACACAGAAATAAACTGCTAGCCCTCTGGATGCGTGATAACACTCCACCGCTTTCCTGTTCAACTTGTTCAGCAATCTACACCCAGCAATGTTACTGGATGGCTTGATCCCCGGAGAGGGGATCTTTTAAAATTAATTTGCACCATGCAGGCGCAGAACACCTCTCATTAGCATTGCTGCAGCAGGATTTCTGTGCCTGCGAGGTCACCGCAGGCGTGGGTAGCCTTATCATGGAGCAAAGCTAGCGTTAAGCCTGTGGCAACAGGTGCGGCAAAGTTTGGAAATAGCCATTATGCAAACATTGTGCAACTGTACGGAAAGGGAGGGAGGAATAAGAGCCCTGAATCAGAACCATTTCTAAATGTGGCTTTCTAAAACTGAAAAAATGGACTTGAACCTCACTATCTCTTTCTTCAGGGTTTTTCTTCAGGGGTTTCCCCCCTTTTTCCTAGGGCACAAAGGAATTTGGTGGTGTGTGGAGACTCTGTTTTGCCATTTTTTTTGAGACCAACCCAGTTCTTAAGGAGAAGAGAGGCAAAGAGAACCAAGACATTCGTAAGCTTAATATATGTGCTGGCATAAGTCAAACTACTGCTTTGAATTTAGGCTTTTCTTGCTTTTTCCCTTTCTAAGGAGGATTGAAATTCTTTTGCTTTGCTGAAAAGCACAGTAAAACCCTTTGTGGCAGTCTTCTGTAGGTAGCTCAAAGTCAAAGCTGCACAAGGCAACTGGGGTTTCTCTGCAATGCTGCAGTCTGTACCTCTGCCTTCTGCTTCCTCATCAAAGCATCGTCCCCCCAGCCACAGGCAGCAGAGAAAATCACCTGCAACATGTTCTCTGCCTCCTCTGGCAAACCACCGTTTTATCTAGCTTGTTTCCTTGTGTATCTGAAGACCTGACCGTATTCTGCTTCTCATTTAAATTCTTAGATCTGTCCGAAACTGTGTCAGGTGAAGGCTCCCAATCAAATCTACTTTAATTGCCACTGTGCAGGCAGCATCCTGCTATTACAGGCATGCAAATAGGGAAGCGTGTAACGGACTTTTGCTTGCTTTTTCTCCACGGTCAGTGGTGCTGGGTTGATTCCAGGATGCCAGAGACCCCTGGATTTTCCAGCACCTCATCACCTTTCCAAACAGAGTGACCAAAGGCAGATTTAGCAGAGTCCAAAGCATGATTCCCCTGCTGGGGTGAATGTGTTGGCTGTGGCTTCAGTTCAGAGCACACCCAATTTCCAGCTCTGTGGTAACCCAAAAGTACCCCAAGGTATGTTGAGAAGAAAACAAGAGAGAGAAATACATTATCTGAATCAAGACATGTAGCACTTGAGTCCATTGGTGTAAGGAAATGACTGGCTGAATTCTCTGGAGACTGGCAGAGGAATTGTCAATCCAAATGATTCCAAAAAGGGCTCCATCATTCAAGACCCAAAGGATGGTATTGGAAAAGTGTATTTAATGCTCTAAGGCTATGTCTGTATAGTTCCCTGATCCTCTGGGAATGCGAGTGCTCCATGCAGTAGCACATATGAAAGCTGCTATGCTTTACCAGAGGTACCGGCCATTTCAGCTTGGCCAAGAAATGCATCAGTGCCCTGTCATCCACACCTTACCCAGTCAAGCAGAGCCAGGTCACCTACCTGATACAACAACCTGTCAATCTAGTGGGAAACCAACTCCCAGCAGGAAACTACCTCCCCACATGGTGCAGCAATTTCCCACCACAGAGACAAAATCTTGTCTTGTGACCAGCTACTGTGCTGCCTCCACAAAGCATGAAGTGGCAAGGTGCACTGGGGAAGCAGGGGAAGAGGGGTGAGAAGAGTCGGTTCTCCAAGGGTGTGTTGTATGCCATGCAAGGGCCCGGGGGGATCCATGCATGTGGCGTCAACCTCACACAGTGCTGTATTGCCTAACTAACTGAAGTATAAACTTCTCTCTTATATACAGATCTATTTATTAGCCTGCAGGGAATTCACGAGGTAGTGTGAACACAGATGTGCTTCTCTGTGGAGGAAGAGGGACAAGCAGGGTGAGTCTTGAGGCTACTCTAGGTGATGGGAACACAGAAAGTGCATAGAACAACTATAGCTGTTTAGATTCAGATATACAAAAATAAAATGATGCCTCAGTCCGTGTGGCACAGCAGGAGCTGGGCTGGTAGCATCCAACACAGTATTCATAGCTCCTCTTAAGGGGAGGCTTTCATCTTGATGGTAGTTTCACTTCTTGTTTGTACAAGTAGCACTGAAACACTGTTTGGTGCCTGGACAGCAGGATAATGGTGTGGTCCCCATCTCACCCTCCCACACGCGTTTTGCTCAAACATCCTTTTCGTTTCCAGAGTGATATTAAGTGTGCAATGTCTGCAGAATGCCAAATATCCAACCCAAGACAAAGGAAAGTAAATGCCCGTTCACCAAGAAGACATATCCCCTTGTTCAGCACTGTCCCAGCCATCATCTCTTCTATGCCATACCTGGGTGAAACAGATTAAAGTTATCCTTGAAACCAAGCTCTTATACAGGATGTTCATTCCTTTTTCTCCTCTTCCTCTTCTTTGCTTTTATATACATTTAAATGTATATCTATATTTATTTTTCCTCTAATACAAGTGAACACAAATGTGATGTGGAGATAAATTCCCTTCTCTAAAACACTTTGTGGTCACAAGAATGTACACGTTTGGATTTACACACCCACACACATTCCAATATCAAAAAATTTGTAGTCCCAAAACTAAGATGCTTTTAAAAAAGTTAAAAGGCCAGATTCCTCTATTGGCTTTTATCCTTCATTAAGAGCAAGAACATTACCTGAAATCTTGATTTATTCTTTATATTCTGCCTGAGTTAATTTTAAAATTCCAATCAACAGATGCAAGGAAGAGAGGGGGAAAAGCTAGTGGGGGGTTACATTAGGCTTTGAATAGGAAAATTAGAAAGAATGTTTTCCTTTCTAATTTTTTTTCCCCTTTGGGTTTCAGATTACAAGATGGTTATTTAAAGGATGCTTTCTCCAAATGTGTTGGCTTCAAAATATGTCCCCATGCCATCTGGATTTAAAAGAGTCAATGTAAGAGATTGGGAGTGGGAGCAGGAGGGAAAAAGGACAGAAACAAAACCCCTAAACCAAGCCCTTTTCTCTATTCTTGGGTTGGTTTTGAGCATATTTCATTATAAGCATCTTATTATTTGGTTCAGCAATCCTGGCTGTTTAGCTCTTCACAACAGAGATTTCCTATCTCTACTGCCAAGGGGGAAACAAATTTCTCCAAAGGAGGGGGGGAAAAAAAAAGCTACAGCCTCAGATTTGAGCACTGGCTGTGCTGTAAAACTTCACACAAGCTGGAACAAGGGCTGTGAAGAATTCACACCTGGCTACTCTGGTGCAAACAGTGTACAGATTGACACAAGGGACCCTACGGACATTTAATAAGGTTGGGCACATCCCATCCAACACAGGGCAGCTGTCACCCACATACACATGCACACACATAGCCAGCTTGATATAGGAGGGCCAGGATGAGAAAAGAAAGATGCGAGTACTGAATGAGACGTGGGCAAAGGCAGAGTGTTCCCTTGAGCATTAGCAAGCCAGGCAGATACTTAACCTAATCATGTCAATTACAATTGCACCAAAATGTAAAAATCAATAAATTAAATAAGCAATGACAAAGGGGGGATCTAAAAGGCCTTGGTTGTTGAGCGACAGGGTCAGCAGAAGTGAAAAACATTAGCTTCTTCATTTTGCTGTGCTGACACTTTAAACATACTGTTCCTTAGGACAGATGTAAGGAGCCCGGGAACCGGGAGGTGGGCAGCAGAAGGAGATGTCAGAATGATGAGGATAAAGATCTTGTGGGAGGTCTGACAAGGGGGTATAGACATGAGGGATCTTCTCCAGATATCGATCTTCATGTGAGTAACAGCGGGTCAGGTAATCACTCGCATTCGATATCTCTGAGTGACACTTTCCAAAGTTCTGTAAGTAGAGAGAAAAGTCAATGGGTGAAAAGTCTGGGATCATTGGCCATAAAACATACAACTCTTCAGTTCCTTGCTGAGACACACATATAACAAGTAGGATGGAAAATTATATAGCTCTGCTTAGTGCTTCAGAAAAAATAGAAACCCAGGTGATAAATCTTCACATTTCAAAAGTTTTGTCTCATTTCCCAAAATATCCATATTGCTGATGAATATGTATAGATTTTGCACAGTTTGCCCCTTGTTTGTAAATGCTCTGCCTCTCTGGACAAAATAAGCGGTCAGCCAAGAAAGGAGAGTTTATTTTCAATCTTCCTAACACTTCCACACAGGAGTTTTGAAAAAGCAGTGCTTGTATGCATTATTAATCTAATCCAGGCTCATGTTCTTTTATTTCAAGGGCACATGTGTCTGACCAGGGACTTTGGAGGCAAAATAGGTTATTGTGTCTAATGTTTACCTAGTAGACAGGAGTGCATGTGTACTAAGCTTTACCTGTGTGAGCAGTTCCACTGAAAGCCTTGGGGCCAGTTTTGTAAGTCAAATCAACTACAGAGAATATAAAGCACTCACAAGATCGAGACTTCTCTGTGGTCTCATGATCTTCCCTCTGACGGAGTGTATTCTTATGGATGCTTTGCAGAATCTGATTCTTCCTCTTTAAGTGCCAAATGAAACGAAAACCCCTCGGAATCCAAAGTGCTATTGAAATTTCTATTGAGATAATTTTGCAGAGGTGTGGCAGGCAATACTGAAGAAACACTGCTTGTTCGCGTGCAAAAATCGCAGAGACCCTTTTTCTCCTACAAAGCTCCATGCAAACAGCAGCAACGGGAAGACAGAGATGCCCCTGCATCTCCTGGTGTGCCTGGAGGGACCCCTGTGCGAGCTCAGAGGAGTGCAGGGCTCTCCCACAGCCCAGGACTCTGGCTCCCCAGAGGGTGGCAGCAGATGGGAAGGATTCCTCCTTGCTCACAGACCCTTTCCTCCACTTTGATGCCCTGCAAGATGACCCAAGGAGGAGGGACATCTAACGAGGACAGTGGTTTTGGTCTTTAAAATCAACCCGCATTCATGGGTTCTCACCAAGGGCTAAGGTCTTCTCTAAGAGAGAGCAAATGCACTGGCAATGCACTGTCAAAACCTGTGGTTTGAACTGGGGCTGGTTGAAGCAAGTAACTTGCCCTTGAGTCCTTCCTTGTTCTCTTTCAGAACAGCAGAAACAGTCGATTTAGTGGAAAGGACAAGGATTTGACCCTCAGGAGAAAACGCCTGAAGGAACAGAACAATCTACTCTGCTCATCTGCTACCAGTTCCTGGATAAATATTTCACCAGAACACTTAAAAAAAATCATATAGAAAACAAAGTGTCGACAATCATTTATTGATGGTTCAGACTGCTAGAAGAGGCAACAAGCAAGTTGGAGGGCTGCACGGTCTTAAGGCAATTTCAGGAACAGCCTCGCTAAGAGCAATGAAGGCTGCTGGAGGATGGAAAGTTTGTCTGAGCACCAGAAAAACAGCAGCAATGCTAAGGTCAATCTGATTTTCATTTCCCTTTCCTTGGCAAAACTGTATTTCCCACCACTTAAGCTTTTAAAAGTCAGTGATCTTGACCTGGCCAGATAGCAAAGAATAACAGGCTCTAGGCCCCTTCTATTTAGAATTGCTGCATTGGTATCTGAAATTTGGGTGGGCCATTCCCACAGCTACCTCATGAGGTTTTTTCCCACTTCTGGCTTTTAATTGCAAAGTGAAAAGGTGGAGAGGTGCTGTGCAGCATTATAGCTGTTTAACTGGAGGAAATCAAGCCAGGGGACATGAGGAAGCTTCACTAACTACCTTAACCCCTACAATCTCTTCCTAGCTGCTTTAGGCAGCCTTGACTCACAGCTCTCCCATTCCCAGGTCGGAGCTGTGTTTACACGGCAAGTTTAGGCCTCTGCCGAATTCAAGGGTCAGATTTACACTGTATCACACACAATCCTGTGGCTGGAAAACTAGGCAGGCTGTAGCAACATATACTTCAAGCCTGGAGACAGTTATCTTCATACAAATTTTATAGCATAAACAAGGATCCATACCATAAGGGAAGCAGGGAACAAAGAACAGCTGTTTGCTATTCTTCTGATTGTTCTAGTTGATAAAAAGGGATAAAGAAAGGCTAACAGCTAGGGAGAGTGTTAGTCAGCACAGAATGTGAAAAGGTTCTCTCCCCTGGATAATCTGCTCTCAAGAAATCTTGAACACAACAGAACACCTTTCCATACCTGCAAGGGGGGAAAAAGTATTAGCATCGCTCTCGTCCTGCTTTATGGAAGTAAGTCATTAACTGATAGCTCAATTTTCTGGATAAAGCTAACCTGAAAGGGAAGTTGTCTCAATGATTGAAATTTAGTAAGATGTAGCAGGCAAGAGGGTCTCTTAGCAAGGCTAGCAATCTTTTCTCAATTAAGTGGGAGGGTAGGCTTATATGCTTTTTAAGCATGCAACAGAAAAGCATAGGACTTCATACTAATATGTGCACTGAAAAGGTCTAATAGACAGAAAGGTCTAATAGGAAAGAGATTCTCAGTTAACATAAATAGGTATCTTGTGTAAATTGAGCTGGGTGTTAGCATCTAACAGTGAAAGAAGCGGAAGGGGTCACGAGGTACTATTTTATGGGCTGCCTATTGATGATATACTGGGTCAGCAAAGCATACTTCTTTCTGTTTATCTCTCAGTTAATGTGAGCATGAAACAAGCATCCATGAAGTACAGCTAGAGAAAATAAGTGCATTTTTGTCAGCACTTCTATTTGGCCAAGTGAGTATGAACAAGTCCTTCTTTTCTTCCTGGACAGTGTTTTGTGTTTGCTTTTCACAGGTGGGAGTGGGGCCAGAGCAGGGCAGCTGGAGAATGCCAGCATAGGGGTCAAAGGAAGAGATTTTCCTGTCTCCTTTCACCTTTCTTCAGCATGTGATGCCAGGAGTCACGTTGCTCCTGCTTTGTTCCCTGATTTCATTTCTAAGTACCAAAAGGGAAGAGAAAAAAATCAGCCTGATGTTTTTTAACATATTTAGCAGTCGGTGCCCTTTGACTTCCTTCCCTAGTCCCACTGTGCCTTTCCTAAATCTAATTTATCTTTAACAAAGTTTGAAATTAAATTAGCAATAATGAACTAATTAAATTGAATTGGCACACAATTCTGCCACCTTCCCCCACCTGTCTTCTCCCACTTGCCTTTGTTTCCAGCATGACACCATACAATTCTTCATTATCTGGGTTACATCCTCCCCTCTCAGTTTTATTTTCAAGAGCTTGATTAAAGGGGATGTCAGCAATCTATCCATTTCAGACAGCCTGGCAGATTACCTTTAAACAGTCTTTATTTGATTGAATTAGAGAGCTTTCATTTCTGCTATGACTTACTCTCAACCCTTCGCTAGCCACTATACGCCTGTCTCCAGCTTTTCTTCTATTTGCTGATCGTCTCTTTCCTGGCTGGGAAAAGTCCCTGCTGTTCAAAACTATTCAGACTTCGGGGTCCCACTACCCTGATCCTCTCCATCAGTTGGTTTTGAATTTTTGGGATGCAGCACAGGCTGATGGACAGAAAGAAGCAGTTTTGTTGAGTGACAGCAACAGAAGACTGTTGCCATACTGTGTACCAGTCAGTGGAGAGGATGTAGGTGTTGGAAGACAGAAAATATAATGGGAACCAAAAAAAGAGAAGCATTTTATCATGGTGTTGGGAGCCTCACATCTCTGTTTCTAAACTCCCTACTCAGCATTTTCGAGCTGCTTTTCATCTTCCAAGTATGGCTGCAACTTTAGGTATCTCTGGTCATGCTCCTGCTCTGTTTGACACCTTACCTATGAGGGAGCTCCTGGAATAATCACCGTCCTGAGTAAAGAACAAACATTAACATATCGGAGATGAGCAGGAACCAGTCACCCTGAGCTTGCTCTTAGGAGTGGTGGACTTTTATGGGGACAAAACTGAGGGCAAGTGGGACAGAGGGACTCACCCCTGAGTTCAGAAAAAGAAAAGGTTGAACATGAGGAAGGCTGAAATTCCCCAAATATAGGGCAAGGACCTACGATGAGGGATGCACTCACAGACACATGCAAGTATTACTTATGCAGAAAACTTGCTCATAAAGTTGCATTCCTTCTTATAGCATGCTTTTAACTCTTTCTCTTGCTCTCTATAGTAAGTACCTGTTCTGCTTTCCTATAGCATCTTAGACCAGCAATAATCTTAAACATTTCCCTCCTTGCTGTTTCTCTCCTAAGTCCTTCTCTCTACTGTTTTGGATTTAGGGCAGGGCTGTTATCCTCATCTACAAATGGGAAACTAATAAGGAGCCGCCTTAGTTCTTCGCTTTATTTCTCCTGAAAATTGGAAATGGGGCTATTGACCTGGAGGGTATTCAGGCAACAACGGTGTTGATAGGAAGAAAATGTGGCAACTGGGAACTCGGTGAAGGCTGCTACATTTGATGGTTCTCCAGTATCCCCAGCTCAGTCTGCACCAAATCTGTAACTGGTGGTTTAATAGTTTTATAGGGACATTCAGAAAGCAGAGCTGGGAATCTGAACTCTGGTCACTGATTTGCTGGGATCTTGGTGCAAGTCTCACGGTTTTGAGTTATTCTTGCTGTAACAAGGACAAGAAATTCCCAAACAAAACTGAGAGCAGGAGTGTGGGGAGGTGAAGGGTGAGGAAATAATTAAAAAAGAAAAAAAAAAACCCCGCCCTGATCTGTGGTGTGTCTTAGCAGGGAGATTTTGTGGTGGTGAGATTACACCTTCAAAGCACCATATGACTGGCTTTATTTTTACTTCAGAGAAACTGGGAGGATTTCCAAATTTGGATTTGGAGGATTACTGTCCTTTTGCTGACAATAAAATCCCTCAGCCCAGTGAGGACGAGGTGAGACCTCCCAAGATGGATTAGGGAGCGCTTGCCTTGTTTGTAAAAGTGGGAGTGGTCTTCCAGTGCAGCCCAAGAAACTGTTGGGAATTGGAGATGAAGGCATAAGGGAGGGTGGCTGCTTTCAATCACATCTTCCTCTGGGCTGGCATTTTCATCCTCTGTGTGCAAGAGGCTGGCAGCGCTGCTGCCTGTTGGTGACAGGTAGGCAGGTGCCTGGGAGCTGATTAGCACCTCTCTCCAGCAACAAATAGACCCCACAACCAAATGGAGAAAAGAAAAACCAAACCAACCCAAAACTTACTGTCCGCTCTCGCTCGTTACGTCTACGAAGACCTTGATCCTCATTCTGGGAGCAGGGGTGGGTGAGACACCGCAAGAGAGAGAGGTTACCGTTCTGGTCCGGGCCAGGCCTGCTGCAGACACTTACCTAGGAAGGCTTTTGCTACAGCAAGGGAACTACAGGGCTGCTTCCAACACAGGAAAACCAGGGGCCACAGGGATAAAGGCAAACTGAACTAACCCATTGCACAGCTTCCACCCAGGTATGTCTGCTCGACCTTCACCCACCTGTTAGCACGGATGTTCCTAGTCTGCAAGGAGGCACTAATCAACAGGACTGTCCAGTGGGACTTCTTAAAAAAGCTGGTTTTGTCCTGCTTATCCTCCTGCATGGATCTATTCCCCCCTTTCCCAAGGATCTAATTCCATTGCTCTTTATCTTCTCCAAACCACCACTCTCCATCCCCAAGCTACTGCTTCTCTGTGTGCCTCCTCTCATCTACCCTGGGTGACCTGAGAGGGATTCAGTGAGCTGCAAAGCAACTCATCTCTCCCTTTGCCTTCTTCCTTGTCTCCCCACCCTTCTCTGCACCTCTTCATTGACTACCCCTGGGGGGCTGTAACCCCATTAACCCACAGGCTTTTCCTCCCATTTAAAAAGCAGCAAAATAAAGGGGAAGGAGCAAGGCAGAAGCTGCAGTCACCACAACTCGGGGAATACACAGGAGCAAGGGAGAGCTATAGCCAAGGAAGGGGCTGCCAATTGCATTTCCTTGGCCAACAACTCTTGGCATCACCCAGCAAATCTCCCATGGGGTATGAAAGGAGAGTTGCCTCCCTTTCAGGTAGGGAGCTGGTGGCTTTAATACCTGAGAAAACGGTATGATTATAGGGTAAGGGAATGTAAGAAGAGCTGAAGACATCTCTTTCCACTGCAAACACCATTCCATTTCAAAGAGTCACTGGTAACTAGAGATGGTCCAGAACAACCACTTGTAGGTGTATATGCAAGCTGAGTCCCAATCAGTCCCTGCCACAGGACCTGAGCTTGAAGAAGCTTGGTGACACTTAAACAAAGTGGTCAGAAAAACATGAGAACAGGGAAACAGTCAGGTCTGGTCTCTAATTTTGAGAAGGAGAGCACGAAGAAAAAAAAGTTTCTCCCTCTCTCGCAAACATGCTGTCTGCACCAACCTCACACAAGGCAACCTCTTTTATTTTCACATACGTGGTCCCTCTCTGACTGTCTCTTATTCACTGACTCTTTCAGATGCAGGAACTTTTATGTGTTCCCATATTCTCCCACCTTGTTCTTTCACACATGCACATATGCTCCATCTTATCTATAGTTGCTTCCATGCACAGAAACTCTTCTTTTTTTTTTTTTTTTGCTTTCCCTCCCCTCCTTGTACTGATTAGCTTGGAAAGGCCCTCTTAACATCTCCATGAGGTTTTTGGCTTCAGCTTCTGAACATCCTGGTACTGCTGCTCCGCTTCATGCTGCTGAGCCTTACAAAAATTCCCCAAACCAAATCCCACACCAAGAGCTGTACCCTTCAAACCCACCTCATTTCTCCCTGTATATCCAGCCACACTGACTGCAGAGGTGGCAGACCCCTGTTCTGAAACAAAGCCATTAATCCTTTCCCCCTCCCACATGCCTCACCTCACTGTAGAAAGCAAAGGAAAGCACTGCAAAGAGCATGCACAGAAGGCAAGACAAGGTAAAGGATGTCAGCACCCCCAGAAATAAGGGTAGCAGAGAGAGCAGGCATCGTGGGCAGCATGCAGGAGGTGGAAGGCATGGGGAGGAGGACAGACTGGATGCACAGGGGCCACTCCACAGGAAGGGGAGGCGTTGCAAGGGAGGAGCACTGACTTCAGAGGGATGCAGTGAGGAAGGCAGAGTGCGATTGTGTACCTTGAGGCCAGAATCTGAGGGGAAAGGGCCTAGAGTGACATGCGCTAGCGTAAGTTGGGCTGGATGGTTGCATACTCGACTAGGTCTCCGCCAGCATGGATGGAGGTCCGAGGACTGGGTGACGAGGCCAGAGCGGAAGTGTCCAGCTCTGCATAGTGGACATCACAGTCCTTGTTGCCAGAGTTCTGGAGAGGAGAGAGCAGCAAGGCGGTGGGAACACAGGAGGGAGGAATTGGGATTGGAGTGGGGAGGCGGGGGAGTGAGAACACAGGAACCGTGCAGAAGGTGGGGAGCGAGTGAATGAGACAGGAGAGGGAGTGTATGAAGGGTGGAGGGAGAAAGAAGAAAGGGGGGGGAGGGCGGAAGAAAAAACAGTTAAAAAGAGGGAGGTAGGGAGGTAATGAACAATCAGTCTGGTAAAATCCCAAATCAAAGCAAAGGTCCCAATGGCACTGTTCCCCAATTCCACCATTGAGCTGAGTGACTCAGCCCAGGTTGGCAGCACTCCCAGCAACTGCCCCATCTGCCCCTTTTACTGGGGCTGCTCCCAGCAGCATCTCGCTGCTCTGATCTTCCCATCAACACCCCTGGGATCAGCATTTTCCTTAGCTGGGCGTGGTTCAGTGAAATCAAACCTTATCGGATATCTGAGCTGTCAGTTTTCACCCAGGAATTTGGGGTTCACTGCAGCACACCAGAGGTAAATGCAGGGTTGGGGGCATGAGTGAAAATCATGGGGAAGGCTTGAATGCTGGGTGTGGGGAAGGAGATACCTGGAGGGAGTGGCTTCAAAGCCATAGCTCCAAGGGCAGGTTTGTAGCAGACCCTAGGGAAATGACACTGCCTAGCTGATCCCGTTGTTTTGCCCTATCATGGGGGCTGTACAGGTCTTAAGTGCTACATTTTCACATGAGGCTTGACTTCACAGTATGCTACTGCAGATTAACTATGCAGCATGATTGTGTCATTGTAATAATGTCTAATAGATGCTAAAAGCATCCTTCTCTGGCAGGAAAATATTTATGGGTATTCTCTTACTAAGCGGGCTTATCAGCAAGAACTGCATGAATGGAATATTATCCAATTTGTCTGATCATTCCTACCCAGACATCTTTCATGCTTTGCAAATAATAATGGTCAGAGAACCTTGGAAGGCAAGATGGCCTGGAAACCCCAGTGCTGAGTGGGGAAAACAAGTCACCGAGAGGGGCCCTGGTGTCAGTAGCCAAGGTGTGAGGGGGTACCCTGGCTACTTGCCCTGTGGAGTTTCTTTAATACGCGCTTTTGGACCTGATTTCTGTGCCAGCATTAGCCAAGCATCTGCTAAGCCTCTCTGAGAGAAGAGAGTTGTCTCTTCCAATTGAAATAGCTTTCCAATTTCTCTATCCCCTTTCCACAATGGCTGCATCACATGACAATTACGCAAAAGGTGTTTAATTTGAAGATGTTTCTCTTCTCTTTGTTTGGAAGTATCCTCAGCCACATACCAGCTGTGGCAGTGCCGTTTTCCTAAGTTTATAGCCCTGTAATGAGCTCTTCTAGTGCCTCTTGCTGGAAGGGCTTATTCAGTAAGTGATTGTATCTGACGGCTGTGCTGTTCTGTGGCAGGGTTTGGCTCCCTGATGGTGCCCCTCAGCCACAGGGATGAGGAGAAAGGGGGACACGGCTGCAGCGGCATTTCCACTGTCTGCTTCCCCTGTGGTGCTCAGCGAAGCTGGACGCTGAAGGACCGGGAGGCTTGAGGTTGCCCTCTGTCCTGTCCTTGGGGAGGTGACCAGATGGCCATGGCAAGTTGTTGGCGTGGAAGCTGTGTATCCTATGGCCTCTTTGCTTCATGTCTGGACCCAGACTGAATGTCTATGGACATTTAAGAACATTAGTAATACCAACTCCACCCTCAAACCAAAACCTATGTCCTGCAGAACTCTTGCCCACTGAAGTTTGTATCTCAGTACCACCTCTAGTCCCAGAGAAAGGCAGACTAAGTCCTTACCTCCTCATTCCTATCCTGTCTACTTTGCCTCACTCCTTTCCAAAATAGTGCTTCCTTCCCACTGGAGGTGTTTTCTCCATGGAGTTCCCCTGCTTTCTGCCATTCTTGGGCTTGCCCCTGCTCCCTGCTGCTTGTTTGGAGCAAAATTTGTTACAATATCAATAATGTGACTTGTATACAAGGTCTAGCACTGCCACATGCAAGCGCTCTGTGTAAATCATCAGCATCGGCACTCTGGTAATTGCCCTGTAAACTGAAAGGAATTATTTTGCTCTCTGCAGCAATGAAACTTTCCCTTCTACCTGTGCAAATGGGTATTGCTGACATCTACACTAATCATACTTCTGCTCCTACATGCACTCGTACCCCCACCTCTCTCGCCCACGCTCCCTCTCACACACAAACGCACAGCATCCACATGACACATAGGCACTGCCATGCACACAGAGAACACCTCTGCTTTTACCCACACACATGTACCCTGTGCACAGACATGCATGGGGACCGGCACTCTCAGACATGTATAGTCGTCGTAGGTGTTCTCTGAAGCACGCACTCGCCTTTCCATCCCATTCACTCCCATTTAGATATCCTCACGTAAACCAAAGCTTTTACCCCACAAGTGCTCAGAGACAAATGCTGCAGGCAACTCCATCACCCCTATGCCCACTTCTGTACCCTTCATTGTCTACTACACTGTCCTTGCATATTTCTGTGCTGTCAGCTCCATGTTGCCTTTCCCACGGTTTGCAACACATAACATACATATTCATTTGTAGCCTCTGACACAGAGCCCACCCCTGCTCCCATCTGCAGGTATGCTGTCCCTGCAGACATGCCCCAGCCTGTCCCCTTCACCTGGTCCCCTGCCAACACATGTCCACACAGATATACCTGTACACCCTCTTTGTGTATTCCTCCTCCACTTGCCTCTTTTATTTTCTCCTGGCACTTCTCCCATTTCCCCTTCCCTCACTCTTTGCCATCTCTAATCACTTTCTGACTCCTGTTCTAGTGCTGTGAAATTGTCAACCCCAGGCAGTGGCTTTCAGGCTGCCTTGTGATGAAACTAGTTTATCCCAAATTACGAGGTTTTGCACAATTCATTTAAAGCTGAATGCACCCGCCCCATTTTCCTGCAGAATCCATTCCCTTCAACACTCATCTTCTTCACTACCATCCCAAGTCAAATCTCCAGATGAAGAACAAGCAGAACAAGAAGATCCTGTCTTTCTTTTGTGCCTTCCCCTCTAAAGGATCCCAGAACCACATATACAACACAGCAGCTGCCTACATCTGCATCTGAACACAGTGGGAGCTGGGCTGTATCAAAGTGAGGTTGGCAGAGACCTAGTGAAGCTGAAGGGAATGTGCTTCCCTCCTCATCCTCCAACTGACCCATCTCTCAGGAGAAGGACTGTGCAGGTCTAGCTTGCCTTGGTCAGTCCGTTAGCATGCTGTTGAAGTGTAGTTAGGAGGCCTGAGCTGAGTGTGCTGGTTTCGGTAAGCACCGCTATCCCTGCTGCTCTTCCCTGGAGGTTTCCATGCAAATGCTTTCCCAGCCAGACACTTCTTGGCATCCCCTCTGCAGGGAACGGCATGTGTGCAACATGAACAGGAAGCCTCTGGGATGCTTTAGGGGTCAAAAAAGTGATGCCTGTGAGTGGTCCTGCAGGGAGGAGGGCAAGAGCTGGTTCCTTTGCAAAGTGTGGCTGGGCAACGTGATGCACACCTGGCCCTGGCCATGGCAGTACATACTGCCTGTGTTATCTGGGAAGAATCCAGCAAAACCAGCACTCCTTGGCAGCAAAGTGACACCCTCCTTGCCCTTGCCAGTCACAAACTTGAATAGCCTGCTCTCTGCCCAAAGGATACAGCGAATTAGCAAGAAATGGGAGCAAGCCTCATTTCGTTCCTAGGGCAAAAAGCCAAAGCATGGTGTGCGTGTGTGATGGGGGAGCCTGATAACTGTTTACAGGGACTGCCAGCCAAGCTGTCCAGAGGACACTCCAATTCACAGCTGTGCTAGAGTTGTGCCAACAGCGGGCACAGCTGTGGCAGCAGTGGTTGAGTCACCCAGACACCTCATCCCTACTGCAAAGGGAGTTTCTTCATGGGCCAAATGAAATGAGGGCTCCACAGTCCATCACCTCTTGGCTAAAACCACGGGTAAGGAGCAGTGAGTGCTAGGCATGGGACATAGAAATGCATCTTCTCAGACCAGGATTGAGAGCACCAAACTCAGTTCCCATGGTTACAGAGCAGCTACCCATCAGGCCCCATCTCACATCACTAACTCCGCCACTTAATTAACTGACTGCTCGTTATTTCCCAAAATGAGCTCCTCCATCCTCTTGCTTGCCTGAAATTTGGCTTGCAGATGCTCTCCACAGAGCAGCCCGTCTCGCTCTAGCATCCTGGGTTTCACTTAAAACTCAGCTACCACTCATCAAGGATCACAAAGAGCTGGAGACAAGCCTCAGGACTGAGGGAGGGCTCCAAAGAGAAGTTTTTCTTTAGGAACATGAGCCACATTCAGTTAGGATGAAGTAAATAGGATCACATCAACATAGCTCAGCACAGAACTGTGTCTTTTTATTTCCAATGCCCTCAGCATCTGTTCTCTCTGCGGACTTCTGCTAGCTAAAGGTCACTGGGCCCTGTTCTTCTGCACAGGAACACACATTAAAGGGTCATACCAGGATGAACTGGAGGGAGGGTTATAATTAGTTATGCTCATAAAATATTACTCTAGTGTGGGCTGATATTTATACTGCTTTGTCAAACAGATGGGTTCACATTGCTCAGATCTAGAAGGCTTGGTGTATAGCGCTCTGAACCACCCTGCATGGAGGAAGTGAGTGCTGAATTAGGGTCAGATATTTGAGAGGTGGGCTGAGATCAGAGTGTGGAGGTTGCCTTCCTCCAGGAGAGGATACTCCTGGACTGTGAAGGCTGCTTGTTCACCCCCGTGAATGGTGGGCTCTTTTGTTTTTCAGGGCAAGAGACCTTGCGTGAAAGGCAGTGAGGCTGGGGGTGACAATGAGGCCAGGCAGCACTATGAGCACCCTGATCTCCTTACCAGTTTGCCAGTGTAGGGAGAGGGCTCAGTGGCTGCCATGTCATAGTACGGAGTCTGCAAAGGAAGTTTCTGGATTTCCTCCTCGTGTTTCATGTTGTCTAAGTGAACAACCTGTAATAGAGGAGACAGAAGAGGCATGAGAAGAGCAAGTACTGTCCTTCTGTCACAGCCTGGGGCAACATCTGCTTCAGGTGACACCACCACAAGGTATCACCATGAAGGGCACTGCATCTTACCTTCTCCCTTACTCCTACCATATTATTTGCCTCCTGTTCTCTTTCCTTCATTCCCACATCCTACACTACCACTTGTGGAGATGCTCAGAAGTCCTCACACCTGACAGCCCATCTGAACATCATCTCATATAGAATTCAATCCCCACAAAAGGGAGTAAGCAGGACCCAAATTATAGCTTTCAATTAGTGCCAATCTTTGGGAATTCTGGGCAGACAAGTCCTTACTTTCTGCCTCTCAGAACTTAGGCCATAGACTTCTTTGCTTTTGCAAACCCAGTTTTCCAAAATTTAGGCACTGCGGACACTGCTTGGAATCAGTTTTCCTTTCCAGAGGAAGGAATTTGCAGCTGGGCTGGGGAGGCATACCTGGATGTCTTCTGCAGTCAGGTGGCTTTTCATCTCCTGTTTCCTCTTTGGTGGAGGGGCTGGTTTGTGGGATGGAGGCAAGTCAATTCTGCAGATAAAGAAGTGGCTGCTGATTAGAGAGCAAGAGAAAAGAGTCTGCTTGCTTTGATGTGCCGTAACAAGCCAGATCCAGCAGGTACCAAAGGTTTGATTGCGTTTGTCACCAAACTGCCGATATAATCATATAGATTATTCTCAGTAACACCCCCCTGTGCCCTCTTTTTCACCCCAATTAGAATTGTTAATAGAAATAAACTCCCTCCTAGCATTCTGTTCCTAATTCCAAGCAAATCACTGTGTCGGATTGCAGATCCCAAGGGTGCAGCTGGGATACCTGTCTCCTTGCACCGCTTTGGAATGGCTCCAGATCGTCCCATGGGAGGTGGCTTATTTTATGGCTGTAGGGTACCAGAAAGCGTCTGGTAGTGGTCACTGCAAATCAACAAGGTAATGTCACCCCCAATTCGGGAGCTTATCTGGAATGGTAGCCCTTGCCACAGGCTTCCCAGTAGGAGTTTAAGTCTTCTTCATAGACATGCTATGCCACGCAGGGACATTTATCCCTGACGCCCAGTCAGGGGATCAGCTTTTGCCCCAGAGCATAAGGATTGGCAGCCATTATAATCCCAGCCTAGAGACTGTCTCTGCACATTCTGTTCATATGCACAGATGTGTCTAATCCTTTTACAAAACTTATTAAAACTCTGATCCACTAATTAGCTGGCTCCGCCTCCCTTCTCTCTTGTACAAACTTCACCAAATCTTCTGGTAGAGATAGGTGACTTTCCTTGGCAACCCAATGGATTCCAGTGTGGGACCAGAGTGCACGGGTGAGGGGAAGGGTAAAATGGGTCCCTGAGGCTCTGCAAAACATTGACTTTATGGCTCTAAAGAAAAGAAATGCTATTAACTTTCAGAGGCTTTGGACTGGACTCCACAATAGAGACAGCACCTCTGCAGACTAGGGCACCATTGTGTTTCTGTTCTTAGCTAAAGTGGCTCTTCCTTGTGCCTGCATGGAGGGCCATTGTGGGAGGTGGATTGTCTGAATGCATCTCTATCACAGGGCCAATGCTGTTGATGTAATTTCACCTTGTGGTGCTATTTTTTTGTTTGTGTCCCTTTCTGTCTCTCCTCCTCCTTTCCCCAGTTCTTTTCCCTCCTTCTCCTGCTATCCTCCAATGCCCTCTCTCAAATGAGATTAAATGGAGCACAAAATGTAGCCAAGATGTAACAAAGAGATGGGGGGTTGTGGAAGATAAAAGCAATTTCTGGCCTTTGGGTTTTCCTCCCCTATGAGGTGGGAAGGAAGGGAGGGGGTGCTTTTCTGAAAAGGCAGTGACAAGACAGAGCTTTTCAGGAAAAGGCCAGGGTAAACGTTTCTGAAGAGGGCTCTGTTCACACTGAATAGGCTGAACTCCACACCACCGAATTCCCTGCCTGGGATCTGGGGTGCACAGTGTAGGGCAGAGCAAGGCAAGTACCAGTCAAAGAGGAGCCCCTGGGGTGTCCCCTCTCCCTCCTCTCATGTTGCCAGAGTTCATCTATTCAGGCTGGCATCACACGTACAAAACTGGGATGCTGAGTGGATGTGAATCCTTTCTGGACTCTTTGCAATACATTCAGAGGTGCTCAGGGTCTATCAGAGACCCCTCTTTGATGACAGAATGTGATTCAGTCTAATTCAGAAGCCTGAAGCCATTTCTCTGAAAAAGGAAGAATAGGATCTCTCCTACCACTGGAGGTGAGAGTGACACTGAGCAGCTGCACCATGTCCAAGGATATGCTACAGCAAAAGCAGCATCTTGGCTGAACGTCGTTGTGCTTCAATTTCCACTTAAGGCTTGTGATAAGAGTTCAAAAATAGGAGAGAGCAGGATGGACAGCACTAGGGGGCCCAAGGAAGGGAAGAGAGTCAGAGGAGTGAGCCTGAGGGTGGCAGACAGGAAGAAATGGCAGGAAAAACAGTTTGCTGTCAAGCTTTTCTTGTGTGCAGGTAGCGGAAGGGCCAGTGGTGCTCTCTGTCTGCTGCCCCATCCACCAGCACTTGTGCCATCAGAGTGCTGTACTTCTGTGAGCGTGGGGCTACTTACAGGTCATTGTCCGTTTCAGTGCGGTTCTTTTGTTGCCGCCTGTAGACAATAATTACGGTGACAGCCACACCGATGATGAGAGCTGCTGCGATGACTCCTCCCACGATCCCAATAATGCCTCCTGGGGCACCCTGAGGTAGCGGCTTATCTGCAACACACAGGGAAGCACAGGAGAGAGGGTTAGAGCAACAGACAACACAACTGGTAAGGTGCAAAGATCAGTAGAACCAGGGACTCCAGGAGCAAAGATGCCAATGCACTCTGAAACTGTCTCAGGTAGCTGTGTGCAGGCAGCTTCATGGAGGAGGACAGGTCATACTGAAATGTCGTAGTCAGAGCTCAAGAGGAACAGAAATCTGTGGCTACAGTTGCAGGCCACTGTGTCTCCAAGAGCTTCCTTACTCTATTCTGCAATTTCTCCTTAAATCAAGTGGTTATTCCTGGATCCATTTTTCTGCCTTTGTTCTGTCCTCAAAGAAAGAAGGGTTTAGGCAATGAAGGTGCTTCCAAGCAGCCACCCCATGTGGTGCAGAGGGACTCATGTGGACCTGCTACTTGATATTATTTAACTATCTTGAAAGCCTTCTGCAGAGCTTTATCACAGTGTTTTCACTGAATTCCTGGTGCTGTTGAAATAGAGGAGAGCTTTGCTATTAAGGTAGACCTTAAAAGAGCTAAGGTCCAATGCTCAGTTTATTGAGGTGGAGCAGAGGTATGGGCACTCCTAAACCTTATGAAAAAGATGTCCTGAGTATAAGATTATGGGGCGAGGGGCAGATATATTGTATCTTGCATTTCATCTCTTGTTTGCCCCATGGCTGGAGAGCTCTGTGACCTGGGCCAGGTCCTCAGTGACTAACGTGGACCTCATTCAAAGGAAACCTATCCCATGGGCCTGATGGGAAAGCACTTTGAAACGTATGATAAAAGGATTTAATTTGCTCTACCTTCCAACCTAATTAAACTTGAAAACCAGCTAATTGGTACTTTGTACTTACAGCTCCAGCAGTGATGAAAGAAGGAGATAATTGGAATGGAGGAAGAAGGAGGAGGAGGAGGAGAAGGAAAAGAAATTCAGGGGAGGGGAGTGACACAGGGATGAGGGAACAAGGTGCTTTGTAGACTTGTCTGTCACACCTAATTTTTATACTTTTCTTAATGCACTGGCTACTGGCTGCTTTTAGAGACTAGATACTGGGCTATACAGACCTTATTCTGCAACAGTTATGGCTTTGGGTATCATAGTATTTAGGCATTGGAACAGGCTCCCTAGGGAGGTGGTGGAGTCATCGTCCCTGGAGATGTTCAAAAAACATCTAGATGTGGCACTTCAAGACATGGTTTAGTGGACAGGGTGGCATCAGGTGTACGGTTGGACTTGATGATCTTTGAGGTCTCTTCCAACCATAATGATTCTATGATTCTATGATAGTGGCAGCCAGTGTCTCCACTCAACTACCAATCCCCAAGGCCTCAAAATTATTCTGACTTTGCACGTGTGCATGGTTATAAAATCTGCACACATTCCCAAACCACACAGGACAATTATACAGGACTTTTCAGGGTGAAAATCTGCCACTTACTCTCACCTCACATCCATGGATTCGGCACTTGCTTAGCTCAAAGGCTGGGCTCTGTGAAATCCCATGTACCAGGTGCAATTGCAGAACTGACTGCGCTGAATAGTTACCAAGAGCCTATTCCCAGGTCCCACCTCACAGCCAGCCTTCTTCACCTCTCAGATTTGCTGCTGTCATCCACGAGTGAACTGAGGTGTATAAACATTTCCCAGGGAAACCCCGTCTCTGGTCAATACCAACAAATTGCACAGCAGAGAACTGGCATGTTTACTCTATCAGTACAAACCACTTGAACTCCCAGCACCATGCTGAGACATTGCTACCAAGGAAGAATTGCCCTGGGAATTGTCTTGACACTAATCCCCCATCCCTTTCCATGAAAACCTGGTTTTCTCTTGCCCTGCAAGGACACCCCAGAGCCTCCATCGGTCAGCATCCCGCACCTCGCCTTCTCCTGTTCTTTAATTAAGAGCTCAGAGCCGTGTGTCTTCGAGTGGCAGGGCGCTGTAGTCATCAGAACGTGAGGCTTCGCTCCCCACTGTCCTCAGCAGTGGCAGTCACTTTTCTTTCTTTTCCCTTCTCCATAAGCCGCATTATCTTGTAAATAATATTTCTGCCTTGAGACAGCTCACTTACAGCCCTGCTCAGGCAGACAGCTGACATGTTGCAATCCAAACCCCCGGACAGCATTCAAGATTGTGGCAGGGACGGCAACTGTAAAGAATCTTCCAGTCACTTTGGCTGGGGCATTTCCATGATGAATTGGCCCCTAATGGCTCTCTGGATGGCAGGTAGCGAGCAGAGAACATCAGCCTCCTGCTACCGCTGTAAATCAGTAGGTGTGTTTATGTGTCGGGGGAAGGGGGCAGAAGGAGAAAGAGGGAAAGGGAAATAAATAAATAAAGCTAAAATGAATCTCCAGGAACTTGAACAGAGCTGTGTAATAGCAGAAAGGGGCTAGTTAAAGAGGGGAAAATGCAGCCGTCATTTTGCATAAGAGAGAGAGGTAAATACAAGGCACTGGGTAAAGACAGTAAGGGAATGAGGGGAGGGAAAGAATGAAGGAGCACAAGGAGAAATGCAGATGTTCTTGCCAAGCTCTCAAGACGATGGTATGAACATCCCGGTGTTGATACCCATCCCAGCTGCCTAAGACGGGGCTGTGTGGCAATGCAGTGCTTCCACAGAACAGCAAGTACCAAGCAATGACACAATCCTATGACAACAAGCCCTGCCCCTAAGTGTGCAGGTCTCTTTCCTGAGGACAGGCTGAGCCATCCTGCAAAAGTGTTGGTCACATCTTTGCAGGAGTCCAGCTAGGAAGCTGTGAAAGGCGACAGGGATAATTGCTGACAATAAGAGAAAACACCAGGAGACAAGGAAGATAAATGAGAGATGAAGCTCCCGAGAAAGCAAGAAAGTGCAGAGGAGAGGAGAAGAAACAGGGAAGAGGTAGAGAGAGAGCTTCCTTTCTGCTGGCTCTTCCCTCTTTATTTTTTTTTCTTTTATTTTTTTTTCTTTTTTAAACCTTCTTTCATCTGCCCCCCCAGCTGTTTATTTCCTCAATCTCCTCTTTCTGAGGAAGAGCTGTGGCCAGTACGGTTTGGAGAGCTCACCTGCAATCCAGCCTATTTCCTTCCCTTCTCTGTGTGCGTTGCCTCTTCAACAGGTAAAATCAGAGGCACCAACAGGGCTTTTCTGGAGGGCAGGGTGCCTACAAGAAGGACATCAGGAAAGCCTCAGGAGAAGATGGTAGGAACTGGCAGATGAGGACTCAGTTACATTTACAGAGCTTTTGGGCAGCCCTGGGAAGATGTTTCCAAGGCTTCTGAATCAGGATCAGAATAAATTGGCAGGATAGCTTAGGGGCCTCCAGACTGGAGTGGGAAAAGGCTTTGCCAATTAAGAATGCAAAACCCCTTGCTCTGTGTCATGCTTGAATAATTTTAAACTCTCCAAAAAGTTTGTGTGAAGCGGTTGGCAGTGAGGCAGGTATCAGAGAACCCAAAGGGGCTGAATGAACAGCTCGGCCTTATCTGGATGTCTAAGGGCTGCTGGGAACTCCTCGTTCCTGCTGGAAACAGAATTAATTCACAGTATTACAATTAAGGAGAAAAGAAGGACACCCCACCCCCAGTCTCTTTCAGAGCAGTTTTGTTCATTTGTTCTCCCACAGCTCTTCTGGAGATGGAAGCAGACACAGGAATGGAAGAAAAGTGGTTATCTATCCGTAAAGCATCCTTCCCAGCCGCCTGATGGTGTGTGTGTCTGGGTTTCCAAAAGTAACCGTTAACAGATGAAGATCTTTCTACCAACCAGATCAATTAGAACATTTTGTGAAGTGCTGATACTGTAATTCACTAGTCCCAATGCTCATTTAAATCACATCCAGCAGTCCAACGCTGTCAGATGTTCACCTCTCCCAAACAAGTGAAGAATGGCCACTAGACAAGAATGTCCATCCCGGAGACATGCATCAGGCACAATCACAGTGCACAACTGACGCCTAGTTTCATAGCACTGGCTATGAAAAAACCCTTGTCCAAACAGCTGCAGGGCTGATGACTCTGTCTGTATGGACAGAGCCGTGGCTCAGATTTACTGCAAACAGCCATGGTAGCAGTTCAAAGCACAAATGGACGGAGCTGTCCACACGCACTGTGCCCACGGGGTGAAATAGTGCAGCTGCAGAGCTCAATAGTAAATAATAATAGAGGAACAATGAAGGCTTTGGAGAACCAGCTTGCAGGAGAGCAAGAGAGATGTTCCCAAAGGGAACTTGAAGCGAGGCAAAGACGCATACACTGGAAAGCTTCCAGAGAAGGGTATGCCAGAGCAGAGAAAATGACTCACTTGCTCTTGGTATGGGGGGAGTGATGTGGAGGACTTTGCAAAAGGAAAGGAAAGAAGAGACAGCGCCTATCACACTGTTGGAATTAAGGTCTCTTCCCTTAAAGCTACTTGTGTGGCTGGGACATTTACATCATGAAGCAGCCTGACTGTTTTTGAGATCAGACTTGAGAGCGGGATATGTTACAGTTCCACCAAAGGTCTGTGCCTGTCTGGGATCGACTTTTTATGTAAAGCTGGGATCAGGCAGATAATTCTGCACTTGCTGCAGTATATGCACAGTGACATCCAGCCTGAGCAGGTGGGGAGGAGCAGATCTGTGGAATGGAGTCCTGCACAAATTGCACAGCTGTGGGGTGGGAGAGAGGTGCTGGGCAGGCAGAAAGGCTTCATTTGGATGAGAGGGCTGGGTCTCACACCGGTACTGTCTTCTTTCTATCCTGACTGTTTGCCATGTGTTCAGCTGCCCCAGGGAGAGCCTGAGCCCCATCTAATTGCTGATGCAATAACCTGCATCCCCCAGGTAAATCTGGAAGCTGAGTCAGGCTCTGGGCCCAGTTTACTGCAGCTCTGAGTGAAGCTAGTTTGCTAGGAGAGAGCTGTGCACTCTTCTCCTGTCTTTGCCTCCTAACTTCAACCTGATACCTCAGTGCTTCACCAGAAACCAGCATAACAACATACAACATGTCTGATAAGCCATTTGCTCAAAGATCTGCCTGCATCTGTAACCAATTGCAAAGTAGAGCTCCCTTTCCATTTATCACCTCCCCACACAAAACAAATCGCCATCTATTTCATGGCTGACTAGCCAAGGCAGTCAGCAATGTGCCTCCTTGCTCACAGACACATTGCAAATGAATGGGAAGGAATCATGATTCTTCTTCTTTCTTTATGCTGGCAGCTTTGAAGCTCTTCTAGGTGCCAGCCTTGCTAGAGTTAACGTTACCTTGTTGCTCAATTGCATCCCTGTTCACAGACATGTACAGCCCGCCTGTCTAAAGCAGCCCGTCCCTGTACAGCGCCAGCTCAAAGTAAGCCTGTCTGTGACCTGGACTGCCACCCTGATCCAGTGGAAGGAGTTAGCACTTGCTGGACATTTTCTGCCGGCTGAACCTTGGAGCAAGACAATGAGATCAGCTGATGCATATTTATAATACACCCCACCTGACACATTCCAGGGAGCCTGAGACACGGCAAGTTCACAGAGCTAAATTAAACTGAGTTGAAAAGCTTGGCAGAACAAATACATCTCCAGTTTGGTTTTAAAGACAAGAGCAGGATTGGCTAATTTGAGACACGCTCCAATACGCTCCAATAGCACACACACCCCCAGGCACAAGCTGGTTCAGAGCCTCATGACACCTTGTGTTTGTAAAGGGTTAATGAAATGCTGTTCCCGGGAGAGGCAGAGACTGAGCTCGTAGAGCTGACGGGCCAAAGGGTAGGATAAACAGCAGGGCTTGCAAGTCACTGGAGATTTTAAAGGGATCTTAAGTCTGAGGGAGGAGAGGTGGGGTAGGTTTCTCTGGGGGCAGTTCCCTTCACTGTGTTTATTAAGTGAGTCCCTAGCAGGGGCAGCTAAGCATCCAGATGATAAAAGGGATTAAGAAGGGAAAGACACTGCTTGGAAAGCTGAGCCAGTGGCACTGGACCATTAATGTGTGAGGCTGCAGTGCCACCCTGACCCCTCAGCAGCAGCACCCTTCCTTCTACATCAGAGCTAGGTCCAAAATCTTCATCCCCCTTCCTTTTGTCCTGGCCTGCAGTGGAGAGGAGAAGGGGAACACAGGATCTCGGTCTCCTCTTACCTAAGCCCTGCTCAGACCTTGCTTCAGCTCAGATCCTTGCCTAACTGCAAGGTGGAGGTAACCAGGCTGCAAGAAACACTTGTGAAAGCACTTCACAGTGAGAAGAATCCGTTCCTGTGCAAACAACACAAATCAATGTTGGACGGTCAATTTGCAGTTTGCAGCACCACTTAACCCCTGCAGCATCCAGAACCAGCTCTATTATCAAGTGCTGTTCATCTGGTGACATATGGTGAGAGAAAGAGGGGGAGTTAGGCCTCAGAGTGGGGAAGAGGAGCAATTTAGTTTGCAAAGGTGACTGGCAGGGTTTTCTGAGCAGGAGGAGTGTCTGGGCTTCACTTGGTGACAAAAGCAAAGCAAGAGCAGAGCTAATGCAGCAGCCCTCCCTATCCCTGCCTCCCAGAGACTCCTCCAGCTACAGAAAGAGCTCAGGACCTCTCTTGCTAGCAAGAGAAGGTGCTTCTGGGTGTGTGTCACCCCAGGAGCTGGACATGCAGCCAGCCAACCAAAGGTTAAACACCAAAATGAAGGCTGAGCAGCTCTTCTGCTTCTATGCCCTGATATAAGTCAGAAGGAATTTTAAAAGCCGTCACAGCTTCTCCCACCAGGGTGTTTGTTGATTTAACTCTCATTTACGCAATTACCCACCACACATGCGAGTGCCAAGCCATGGCTGCAATCCTGACACGGCCGCCACACAGGACTTCGGCCTCATTCCCCTGGAAATCCCCCCCTGCCCAGGCTGGGTCTGCAGGGCCCCGGAGAGGTGGGGGAGCTCGCCTCCCACATGGGGCTGCTCTGCTTGCTGCTGCACCTCCCTGCAAATGAGCAAATGTCTGAGCAAATGGCTGCTGGGACGGTCTCGGCTATTTTGTGCATTTTGAATGGGGCCAAAAGCCAGTGTCGCCAAGGGTGGTTAAACAAACAAATGCTCCTGACCGCTCTCTGAGTTGTCCTTCCTCTCCCTGCCACAAGCGGGAATCCCTCACAACTGCCAAGTCCCTCTATGAGTGACCTGATGCATCCCCTCTCTAATTCCTCCCTGCTGAAGACCAGAGCATGGGTATCCCACTGTCTAGGTACTAATCACAACATCCCTTTAAGATCCCCGCCCACTTTGCTTTCCTCTGTAATTTTTTACTAACCCAACTGGCACTTAAAGACTTTGCAAACCACTTGCCTGTCTCTGATGAGGTTTTGGGAGAGCTTGATGGTGTGGTGTGCAGATCCAGCCCTCCCTGGGGTGCCTGCTTTGAAGAGCATGCCCAACTGCAAGCAGACACATGGGTGTGCTTGGTATTAGTGGAGATTTCACACACATTCCAACAAAGGCAATTGCTTTGCCATTCACCGAGGGTGGAGGCATACCCGCTCTCTCCAGTAATGACCAGCTTTCTCCCTTTCCTCTCCTGCAGGGGAAGCAGCAGAGTCATCCTTGGTTAAGCAGCATCTGGTTAAGTAGCTGCTGGCTGCAAAAGCATGTCTGGAATGCGGCTTTAACCCCTGGTGACCTTCCCTTGCAATGCTTCCCAGTGGCCACTAACAAGGATGGGGTTTGAATAGCAGCAATAGGAGCAATGTGTTAACCCTATGGGATCCAGCGGAGATAAGGACTGACTTCTGCAGAGGAGCTGTTGGAGCTCCCCTGCAGATACCTCTTACTGGGCTGATTTTTTCTTCCACTTCTGGGGCAAAGTATAGCAGTTGTTAAACAGCACCTGGAAATGTGGTTTCAGAGCCTAGGAAGGAAGCCTTTTCTCTGTGTGAAAGGACAGAGCTTAGCAAAGTCATTACTGTGCAACAGAGGGAGACAGTTGTTCAGAGGGTGCAACAGCAAGCAGTCATTTGCAGCAGTGTCCACCGATAGAAACTGGGCCCCTCTGTACGTGCGCACGCATGCTACATCCCCATGCTTTCCACTCAGCCAAGAAATATCTGCATTAACTCCAGATTCTGGGATGTCCCTGACTCTGTGCCACTCAGTGGCTCTAGCAAAGAGGAGCCAGACATAACCTGTTGTCTCTAACTCACCTATCCAAGTCCAGCACAAACCTCACCCTGCCCTCTCTCCACCCTACTTCGCCAAATCCACAGACTCCCCTGCCTTTCCAGAACCAGGGGCTTCACAGCTCAGTGCAGCAGTATGGAGAGTGCTCCAGCCTGTTTTGTGGGAGAAGATGGGCCCTGGAGAAGACAGGAAATGTTCTCTGACGTTTCCTCTGCCTCCCAGCCCTTAATTTTAGTTCTGCTTCATTTCCTTGCAGCTCAGCAGAGTAATGAACAATCAAATCCCTTTAGTAATTTATTTCTTCTGCTGTACAGTTTCGAGGAGGTGATGACACTTGAAATTGCCTCTCCTGGAGGGATGAAGGGGCCAGATCCTGAACCCCGTTACACCAGAATGTGTCTCTCTTGATCTTAGCAGCCTGCTATTGCTGCCCAGAGCACAGCATGGTCCCAAATCCATGTTTAGCCAGAGATACAGCCTTGCTCCCTTGATGAGTCCATTAAGGTCATGCTATTACAAGCAGCCACCAGATGAATTCTGTCAGATAGAAGGTACAGGGACTGCAGCTCAGACTCTTATCATTTGTGTTAATAGAGTTAATTTGCTCAACAGTCTTCAGCAGCACTCCTGGGAACATCTTACTTTGCTTGGCCATATGCCCTGGGCCATATTTGTCTCCTGTTGCCTCCAGGGTGCTTACAGCACGGGGCAGCTGTATCTTGGATGTCCCCAAAGGATGAGATCAGCTCCCTGATTGCATCTATGCAGACAGACTGCTGGGAGTTAGGTGCAGACACAGGGTATATGCGGCAGGGTGAGGAGGAACCACTCCGCTTCTCTGTCATCTGGCCAAAAGTGCATGAACAGTTGTGCAAATGGAAAGGTGGACAGGGTTACAGTTCTCTTATCTCCCCTGGTAGCTGCAGCAGCAAGGATGGCTCGAAGCTGCTGTACCTCTTCACACACCCCTTTCCCTTCACTTCTTTCCCACAGCTTCCAAAATACCCTTGAGACCGGCTGCAGTCCAGACAAAAGGATGAGTCTTCAGCCTCCTGGAGCAGGGAGGAGCTGCCAGCCATTCCGGAGTGATGTGCAAGAATGAAGCCGCTGGATACTCATGCGGCTCTGACCTGGACTCCAGTGCCGCTGCCTCCTCTCCTGCTTGTCACACGCATCTTCCTGACCGACAGCACCGAGGGTGAGATTCGCCTTTCCCATGGCAGAGCGGTCACTGTGCCTGCATTGACTTAGCAAAAGCAGCTGCAGCACATCCTCCACTGTCCCTATTCAATCCTGCTCCAGGAGAGGGACAATGATGCAGAAGGCAACTCAGACTTTATGTTCCTGACCCTTTTCCTGATTTCTCCCTCCTGTTAATGGCCATGAAAGATTCCCAACACACCTTCCCTCCTAACTTCTCAAACGTCTTGCAAGCTCTGTGGGACAGTCTCTGCCTTAGCATGTCACCACCACCACCACTATTTAGCCATGTAATGTTATTCAGCTGGGTATTTGTTAGCTTCCCCCATCTCCAATATAGATCAAATGGAAAACCTGGATTAGCCAGTATGAAAGAGAAGCTGTGAAGGACAGGCAATTGATAAAAAAGCTAGGGTTACCGCGGGGTATACAACAGGAATAAACAAAATCTCTGCAATGCTCTATAGGCACTTTACCAGATGGATATGGTAAAGGGGGCAGTAATGATTCAGAAAAGGCAGAAGATCTGAATAACTATTCATGATCTGTCTCTGGAGACCAGTAGATATTTGTTTGTGGCTTCTGAGATGACGAAACAATTTCCATGTGTTTGAGGATGACAAGACTGAGGAACATGCTGGACACCATCTTCTTGGATACTGCACTTATTATAAGCAAACAGATAGGTTGAAAGACTTAGCTGAGGAGATACCTAACTCACTGCTGTTAGTTTTTGCTATTTGTTAAAATGGTTAAATTCTAGAAGGTTAAATTCTAGCAGACTGGAAGAGAACACAGAGAATGACTTGAATACTATAGGGTGATTTGGTGGCACTAAAAAAAAAGCTAACATAAGTTTCAGTTAATAAAGAATTAAAAGGCAGGAATACAATCACTGCCAGTCTACACGGTTCATGGGAAATGGGTCTTGTCAGTCAAACACAATGTCATTTTTTGCCTACTAAACCAGTCACCTCATCAAAGTAAGTATAGAGATGGAATAGAAAATAGATTAAGAATGGTTAACTGACAGGTCTCAGAAGGAGTTGTCAAGAGGGAATCACTGTCAGTGGGCACATTTCTACAGAGTCTGCAAGGAGGCGTGGTGGGCCCGATGCTACTCGGTGCTTTCATAGGGCATGTGGAAACAATGACCACCTCAGTGCCTTAGCAATCCCTGGATGAGACAGAGGTCGGTGGATTTGTAAAGAAGCCTATTAATAGACTCAGGACGTTGTAATTCAGCCATTGTAATACTCTGTATCCCTGCTGAAGCACCCATATTAAAAGGAGGAGGACCCAGAAGGGAAGGATGCAGAAGATGCCCGAGTATAGCTTTTCAGTAAGTCTGTTCAAACCGCACCTTGAAAGATGTTCCTTAACACCTCCCTGGTGAGAAAGAAACTGGTGCTAACCTGCAGCAGAGGAACAGGGGAACAAGCAAGGGCTGAGAGTTGAATACAGAGTCCCAGAGGCTGCCAGAGCTGATCAGTCACAAAGTCATGCTGTAACCCATGGACAAACCTTTGCCATCTCTAAATCTCTTTCTCCCCACCCTAATCCCCTGCTGTGTGTCAGCTTTTTTGGCTCAGCAGTCAGCTGAATGCTGAGAGAGGGGGAGGTGACCCCCTCTCTGACACAGGGAAGGTTGTGGGCCTTAAGGAAAGAGCATCCTAGGGAGGGGAGAGGGGCCTCACAGTCTCCGTGGAGGGTGCAGAGCTGCCTTAACGCATTCCTCTGTGCGGGGACAGGCTCCACACATCCTCCTCTTCTGCTCCCCCTATTCTGTTGCTCAGGTAACACTTTCAAGGCAAGTCCTCCAAGCAAATTTTTAGGTCAGTTATAATTGGGAAACCTTGCACGGAGCTATAAAACATCAGTTAATATGCTGGAACTATCTAGTTAAATGCCAATTATAAAACCCCGTAAGCTCCTCAACTCAAATATATTAATAACATAATTAAACATTTATTGCTTATGCAAATTAAAAGTTAAGTTAATCGGACATCAACAAAACCCCAGGAAGTGACCATTTAAGTAACTGATTTCTATTTAATTATGATTCCTTCTTATTATGAAGTCCCCATGCCATTATTCCTGGACTGCTCTGCAGTGTTTACTCGAGCCATTCAGACTTGGCATTCCCACTCCAGTATCCATTCATAATCCCAGACAGCTGCAGCATTCATATCAACAGCCGTGGACCTCGCACAGCTGGCAGCAGCTGGACTGGGTGCCCCTCCTACTTGTTGCTCCTTCTCCTACCTCCTTCTTGGCTAAGCTACTAGGAAGGGCACAGCCAGAACTAAGTCTCCTCCAGATTCTGCAGATTCAGTGTGGGTAGAGGAAGGGGAATGCACTGGACCTGTGGAAAGGCACCTGCTGGGGACAGCAACAGCAAGCATGTGTTTGTATATATCCCATGGCAGAAGTGTGCTCTGATGAGCAAGATAAAGGTTTAGATCTCCTGAGTCCACCCCTGAGCCTTCTCTCTGGTTCCCTGCACACCTTTGCTGAAGTAATTTCACTTCTCCGTATCGCTCCCCCAGGGAAGGGCACTCTTTTGCACAGCAGGGAAATTATGGACCTCAGGGCACGAGTGTTTCATGATGGGATGAGCTCCTTGGGTGGACAAAACTGTGTGCCAGCAGAAAACTACTGTTCATTATTATTGTGAAGCGGTAATTGAAAGGGCTGGGAGCTACAGCAGGACAATGAGATGAGGCCGGGAGATGGGAAATGAAGCGTTTTGTCCCTCAAGGGATGGAGACATTTCCTCTGGTGAGCAGAGCCTGTGCAGCCAGGGCCATACAGATGGACTCCCTCCCTCCAAGCAACAGGCAATCAGTTAAACCTGACAGGTGTGAAGTTAGCAATTTTCTTTTCAAAACTGTGACATAAACAGGCTGGCAGGAGTTTGAGAGGAACAGAGAGATAAGGGAGAAATGGAGATATTCAGGTACCCTCTCTCCATGGGGCTAGCGGTGGCTTACAGGCAGGTGGATGGAGGAAAGCATTTGCTTTGCAAACGTCCAGATATACCAGGGATTCGGGTGTGATGCTAGAAAAAAACCTTGACACCCAGACACTAAAGAAAAAGAGAATCCCCTCCTCTCACAGCTCCTCAAAGAGTGCTCCCTTTGATCTCTTAAGATTTGATCCATATTCATCTCCTGGGATTTAGCCAGCACTGAACTGCTCCTCCTGAGCTCACTGGCAAACTACAGGACAGTGTTTTCTGCAAAGAGGCAGAAAGAGCATTTAGTGCCTCTTTGCATGCAAACCATTTTCTTCCCCAAATTCCACACAGTTCAGACAAAAACCTCATCTCTTTCCTACGAGGATATGGGTTTGGTTCAGCA